>NC_092225.1:39325304-39509147 GCF_036320965.1 Panulirus ornatus
CTGTTTACCAAATCCTTTTCCCTAACCCTCTCACTTTGCACACCACCTCGACCAAAACACCCTATATCTGCCACTCTATCATCAAGCACATTCAACAAACCTTCAAAATACTCACTCCATCTCCTTCTCACATCACCACTACTTGTTATAACCTCCCCATTTGCGCCCTTCACTGAAGTTCCCATTTGCTCCGTAGTCTTATGCATTTTATTTACCTCCTTCCAGAACATCTTTTTATTCTCCCTAAAATTTAATGATACTCTCTCACCCCAACTCTCATTTGCCCTTTTTTTCACCTCTTGCACCTTTCTCTTGACCTCCTGTCTCTTTCTTTTATACATCTCCCACTCAATTGCATTTTTTCCCTGCAAAAATCGTCCAAATGCCTATATATATATATATATATATATATATATATATATATATATATATATATATATATATATATATACAGGGTGTTCAAAAACGATAGGTAGAAAATTTGATAGTTGACAGGGACACCCAAAGGAAACACTTTTTCAAGAATACCAAAAATTGCAGAACTAGTTAGTTTTCGAGATACCGAGCTTTAAAGTTTTAACTTTGGTATGTCTGAACTGTAAACTTTAAATGTAATATTAGCTTACAATCTGGCAACACTCGGTTGATTAAGGTGTGGCAACACTCGGTGTTAACGAATTAGTTCACCGTTGCACATCGTGGTGACAACATGGCACATTTGTCTAATCAAGAAATGGCTGACATACATATGGCTTACGGTGCAGCGAACGTTAATGCTAGAGAGGCTGTTAGGTTTTATCACGAGCGTTTCCCGACCAGATATTTGCCCGGACCTCGAATGTTTACGGCCATATATCGTCGCTTACGTTAGCATGGAAATTTCAACGTGGACAGGATAGGATATGGCCGGCCAAGGGTAGTGCGTGAGGCAATTGAGGATAACGTGCTGCAATACTTCCGTGACAGGCCTCGTGCAAGCACCCGAGCTGCAGCACGTCGACGTGTGGAATGTTCTTCATGACAACGGTTTATATCCTTACTAATTCCAGACAGTTTAAGATCTGCTCCCGATCGACCACATCCGACGTGTAAACTTTGCACGTTGGTGCCTGACGCAACTAGAGTATCATGAACAGTTTTTTCATGTCTTTTCACCGACGAAGCTACTTTCACCCACGCCGGAGTGTTTAATACGCACAATTGGCACAGCTGGCAAGAGGAGAACCCTCATGAAGTGCATCGATTCCGATACCAACACGAGTTTAGTGTCAATGTGTGGGCTGGTATTGTCGGTGACTATGTTATTGGGCCGTATCTGATGCCGTCCCCTCCAAATGGACCAAGGTATGTAACTTTCCTAAGGGACGTATTGCCTATACTGTTGCAAGATACGCCTCTAGGTATACGCCGTCACATGTGGTTCCAGCACGACGGAGCTCCTGCCCATAACAATAGAAATGCTCGGCAATACCTTAACGACACGTTTCCAAACAAGTGGATAGGGCGCAATGCTCCAGTGGCATGGCCTGCAAGATCTCCAGACTTGAGTTCTTTGGATTTCTTTCTCTGGGGCCACATGAAAGCATTGGTATACGAAACATCTGTAGAGTCTGAGATGGATCTTGTCGCAAGAATAGCGGTCGCAGCAGGCGACATTGCAGAAGATCGAAGAATGTTGTCTCGTGTCCAGCAGTCCTTTCAGAGGAGGTGTCAAGTCTGCATTGAAGTAGAAGGCAGACACTTCGAACAGCTATTGTAGATTGTGATCGATAATACATCTGTTTACACAATATTTGTTTCATTTTTCACTATATCATCTGTTAGAAACGAAAATGCTTGCCGAATAGGTGTCAAGCTAAAACTTTAAAGCTCAGTATCTTGAAAACTAACTAGTTTTGCAGTTTTTGGTATTCTTGAAAGTGTTTCCTTAGGGTGTCCCTGTCTACTGTCAAATTTTGTACCTATCGTTTTTTAACACCCTGTATATATATATATATATATATATATATATATATATATATATATATATATATATATATATATATATGTATATATATATATATATATATATATATATATATATATATATATATATATATATATATATATTCCTATGAGTCCACGGGGAAAATGAAACACAAAAAGTTCCCAAGTGCACTTTCGGGTAATAATCACATCATCAGGGGAGACACAAGAGAGGAATATAACAGTCAGTTGATATACATCGAAGAGACGAAGCTAGGACGCCATTTGGTAAACATGTGATTGTCCAAAACATACAACGAACGTTCATAAACTTATCATTTTACAAATCTTATCAACAATAAAGTTATCTAATTTGTACAGACCATCACTAATATTAAGATTATAATTCTTTTTGTATTTAATAATAGAAGATTTAATGATATTTCTCTTGGTAATAGAGATAGAGTTAACAACTGAGATGGCGTTACTCCAGTCAATACAATGATCATAGTTTTTAACATGATTAAACAAGGCATTTGATTCTTGTCCCGTTCTTATACTATATTTATGTTGCTTAAGTCTAACAGAAAGATCCTTACCAGTCTGACCAACATAAAATTTATCACAGTTTCCACGAGGAACTTTATAGATGCAACCAAGAGAATATTCTGGTGAATTCCTGATTAACATATTCTTTATAGTATATTGTTGCAAAAGGCAACATTTACATTAAAGGATTTAAGAAACATGGGAAGCAAAATGAAATTATTATTAAAAGGGAGAACTAAAAGATTCTTGGTGTCAATGGGAGGTTTGGGCTCAACTCTATAAAATGATTTCTTTGCTAACTTAAGGGATTTATCAATGTCACAAAGTCTTTTTGTAATTTAGAAAAATACAGTAATTTAAGTAATGATGATATTAATATTTGCAAGGGTTATATATATATATACATATTTATATATATATATATATATATATATATATATATATATATATATATACATATTTATATATATATATATATATATATATATATATATATATATATATATATATATATATATATATATATATATATATATATATATACATATATATATATATATATATATATATATATATATATATATATTTTTTTTTTTTTTTTTTTTTTTTTTTTTTTTTTATACTTTGTCGCTGTCTCCCGCGTTTGCGAGGTAGCGCAAGGAAACAGACGAAAAAAATGGCCCAACCCCTCCCCCATACACATGTACATACACACATCCACACACGCAAATATACATACCTACACACCTTTCCATGGTTTACCCCAGACGCTTCACATGCCCTGATTCACTCCACTGACAGCACGTCAACCCCTGTATACCACATCGCTCCAATTCACTCTATTCCTTGCCCTCCTTACACCCTCCTGCATGTTCAGGCCCCGATCACACAAAATCTTTTTCACTCCATCTTTCCACCTCCAATTTGGTCTCCCACTTATATATATATATATATATATATATATATATATACATATATATATATATATATATATATATATATATTGATTGATTGAGAGGGTGAAGGCATGTACAGAGCATCAGATTGGGGAAGAGCAGTGTGGTTTCAGAAGTGGTAGAGGATGTGTGGATCAGGTGTTTGCTTTGAAGAATGTATGTGAGAAATACTTAGAAAAACAAATGGATTTGTATGTAGCATTTATGGATCTGGAGAATGCATATGATAAAGTTGATAGAGATGCTCTGTGGAAGGTTTTAAGAATATATGGTGTGGGAGGCAAGTTGTTAGAAGCAGTGAAAAGTTTTTATCGAGGATGTAAGGCATGTGTACGTGTAGGAAGAGAGGAAAGTGATTGGTTCTCAGTGAATGTAGGTTTGCGGCAGGGGTGTTTGATGTCTCAATGGTTGTTTAATTTGTTTATGGATGGGTCTGTTAGGGAGGTGAATGCAAGAGTTTTGGAAAGAGGGGCAAGTATGCAGTCTGTTGTGGATGAGAAAGCTTGGGAAGTGAGTCAGTTGTTGTTCGCTGATGATACAGCACTGGTGGTTGATTCATGTAAGAAACTGCAGAAGCTGGTGACTGAGTTTGGTAAAGTGTTTGAAAGAAGAAAGTTAAGAGTAAATGTGAATAAGAGCAAGGTTATTAGGTACAGTAGGGTTGAGGGTCAAGTCAATTGGGAGGTAAGTTTGAATGGAGAGAAACTGGAAGAAGGAAAGTGTTTTAGATATCTGGGAGTGGATCTGGCAGCGGATGGAACCATGGAAGCGGAAGTGAATCATAGGGTGGGGGAGGGGGCGAAAATTCTGGGAGCCTTGAAAAATGTTTGGAAGTCGAAAACATTATCTCGTGAAGCAACAATGGGTATATTTGAAGGAATAGTGATTCCAACAATGTTGTATGGTTGCGAGGAGTGGGCTATGGATAGAGCTGTGCGCAGGAGGGTGGATGTGCTGGAAATGATATGTTTGAGGACAATATTTGGTATGAGGTGGTTTGATCGAGTAAGTAATGTAAGGGTAAGAGAGATGTGTGGAAATAAAAAGAGTGTGGTTGAGAGAGCAGAAGATGGTGTTTTGAAAAGGTTTGGTCACAAGGTGAGAATGAGTGAGGAAAGACTGACCAAGAAGATATATGTGTCAGAGGTGGAGGGAACGAGGAGAAGTGGGAGACCAAATTGGAGGTGGAAAGATGGAGTGAAAAAGATTTTGAGTGATCGGGGCCTGAACATGCAGGAGGGTGAAAGGCGTGAGAGGAATAGAGTGAATTGGAACGATGTGGTATACCAGGGTCGACGTCCTATCAATGGATGAACCAGGGAATGTGAAGCGTCTGGGGTAAACCATGGTTAGTTGTGTGGGGCCTGCATGTGGAAAGGGAGCTGTAGTTTCGGTGCATTATTATATGACAGCTAGAGACTGAGTGTGAACGAATGGAGCCTTTGGTGTCTTTTCCTAGCGCTACCTCGCACACATGAGGGGGGAGGGGGATGTTATTCCATGTGTGGCGAGGTGGCGATGGGAACAAATTAAGGCAGACATTATGAATTATGTACATGTGTATATATGTATATGTCTCTGTGTGTATATATGTGTACATTGATATGTATAGGTATGTATATTTGCGTGTGTGGACGTGTATGTATATACATGTGTATGTGGGAGGGTTGGGCCATTCTTTCGTCTGTTTCCTTGCGCTACCTCGGAAATGGGGGAGACAGCGACAAAGCAAAATATCATAAGATAAAAATAAATAAGTGAATGGTGGGATGAAGAAGTAAGAGTATTAGTGAAAGAGAAGAGAGAGGCATTTGGACGATTTTTGCAGGGAAAACATGCAATTGAGTGGGAGACGTATAAAAGAAAGAGACAGGGGGTCAAGAGAAAGGTGCAAGAGGTGAAAAAAAGGGCAAATGAGAGTTGGGTGAGAGAGTATCATTAAATTTTAGGGAGAATAAAAAGATGTTCTGGAAGGAGGTAAATAAAGTGCGGAAGACAAGGGAGCAAATGGGAACTTCAGTGAAGGGCGCAAATGGGGAGGTGATAACAAGTAGTGGTGATGTGAGAAGGAGATGGAGTGAGTATTTTGAAGGTTTGTTGAATGTGTTTGATGATAGAGTGGCAGATATAGGGTGTTTTGGTCGAGGTGGTGTGCAAAGTGAGAGGGTTAGGGAAAATGATTTGGTAAATAGAGAAGAGGTAGTAAAAGCTTTGCGGAAGATGAAAGACGGCAAGGCAGCAGGTTTGGATGGTATTGCAGTGGAATTTATTAAAAAAGGGGGTGACTGTATTGTTGACTGGTTGGTAAGGTTATTTAATGTATGTATGACTCATGGTGAGGTGCCTGAGGATTGGCGGAATGCGTGCATAGTGCCATTGTACAAAGGCAAAGGGAATAAGAGTGAGTGCTTAAATTACAGAGGTATAAGTTTGTTGAGTATTCCTGGTAAATTATATGGGAGGGTATTGATTGAGAGGGTGAAGGCATGTACAGAGCATCAGATTGGGGAAGAGCAGTGTGGTTTCAGAAGTGGTAGAGGATGTGTGGATCAGGTGTTTGCTTTGAAGAATGTATGTGAGAAATACTTAGAAAAGCAAATGATTTGTATGTAGCATTTATGGATCTGGAGAAGGCATATGATAGAGTTGATAGAGATGCTCTGTGGAAGGTATTAAGAATATATGGTGTGGGAGGCAAGTTGTTAGAAGCAGTGAAAAGTTTTTATCGAGGATGTAAGGCATGTGTACTTGTAGGAAGAGAGGAAAGTGATTGGTTCTCAGTGAATGTAGGTTTGCGGCAGGGGTGTGTGATGTCTCCATGGTTGTTTAATTTGTTTATGGATGGGGTTGTTAGGGAGGTGAATGCAAGAGTTTTGGAAAGAGGGGCAAGTATGAAGTCTGTTGGGGATGAGAGAGCTTGGGAAGTGAGTCAGTTGCTGTTCGCTGATGATACAGCGCTGGTGGCTGATTCATGTGAGAAACTGCAGAAGCTGGTGACTGAGTTTGGTAAAGTGTGTGAAAGAAGAAAGTTAAGAGTAAATGTGAATAAGAGCAAGGTTATTAGGTACAGTAGGGTTGAGGGTCAAGTCAATTGGGAGGTGAGTTTGAAAGGAGAAAAACTGGAGGAAGTGAAGTGTTTTAGATATCTGGGAGTGGATCTGGCAGCGGATGGAACCATGGAAGCGGAAGTGGATCATAGGGTGGGGGAGGGGGCGAAAATTCTGGGAGCCTTGAAGAATGTGTGGAAGTCGAGAACATTATCTCGGAAAGCAAAAATATGTATGTTTGAAGGAATAGTGGTTCCAACAATGTTGTATGGTTGCGAGGCGTGGGCTATGGATAGAGTTGTGCGCAGGAGGATGGATGTGCTGGAAATGAGATGTTTGAGGACAATGTTTGGTGTGAGGTGGTTTGATCGAGTAAGTAACGTAAGGGTAAGAGAGATGTGTGGAAATAAAAAGAGCGTGGTTGAGAGAGCAGAAGATGGTGTTTTGAAAAGGTTTGGGCACATGGAGAGAATGAGTGAGGAAAGATTGACCAAGAGGATACATTTGTCGGAGGTGGAGGGAACGAGGAGAAGAGGGAGACCAAATTGGAGGTGGAATGATGGAGTGAAAAAGATTTTGTGTGATCGGGGCCTGAACATGCAGGAGGGTGAAAGGAGGGCAAGGAATAGAGTGAATTGGAGCGATGTGGTATACCGGGGTTGACGTGCTGTCAGTGGATTGAATGAAGGCATGTGAAGCGTCTGGGGTAAACCATGGAAAGCTGTGTAGGTATGTATATTTGCGTGTGTGGACGTATGTATATACATGTGTATGGGGGTGGGTTGGGCCATTTCTTTCGTCTTTTTCCTTGCGCTACGTCGCAAATGCGGGAGACAGCGACAAAGCAAAAAAAAAAAAAAATATATATATATATATATATATATATATATATATATATATATATATATATATATATATATACATAAGTATACTTATGTAAGCAGGAGAGATGGCCAGAGAGCGTTATTGGATTACGTGTTAATTGACAGGCGTGCGAAAGAGAGACTTTTGGATGTTAATATGCTGAGAGGTGCAACTGGAGGGATGTCTGATCATTATCTTGTGGAGGCTAAGGTGAAGTTTTGTATGGGTTTTCAGAAAAGAAGAGTGAATGTTGGGGTGAAGAGGGTGGTGAGAGTAAGTGAGCTTGAGAAGGAGACCTGTGTGAGGAAGTACCAGGAGAGACTGAGTACAGAATGGAAAAAGGTGAGAACAATGGAAGTAAGGGGAGTGGGTGAGGAATGGGGTGTATTTAGGGAATCAGTGATGGATTGCGCAAAAGATGCTTGTGGCATGAGAAGAGTGGGAGGTGGGTTTAGAAAGGGTAGTGAGTGGTAGGATGAAGAAGTAACATTATTAGTGAAAGAGAAGAGAGAGGCATTTGGACGATTTTTGCAGGGAAAAAATGCAATTGAGTGGGAGATGTATAAAAGAAAGAGACAGGATGTCAAGAGAAAGGTGCAAGAGGTGAAAAAAAGGGCAAATGAGAGTTGGGGTGAGAGAGTATCATTAAATTTTAGGGAGAATAAAAAGATGTTCTGGAAGGAGGTAAATAAAGTGCGAAAGACAAGGGAGCAAATGGGAACTTCAGTGAAGGGCGCAAATGTGGAGGTGATAACAAGTAGTGGTGATGTGAGAAGGAAATGGAGTGAGTATTTCGAAGGTTTGTTGAATGTGTTTGATGATAGAGTGGCAGATATAGGGTGTTTTGGTCGAGGTGGTGTGCAAAGTGAGAGGGTTAGGGAAAATGATTTGGTAAACAGAGAAGAGGTAGTGAAAGCTTTGCGGAAGATAAAAGCCGGCAAGGCAGCAGGTTTGGATGGTATTGCAGTGGAATTTATTAAAAAAGGGGGTGACTGTATTGTTGACTGGCTGGTAAGGTTATTTAATGTATGTATGACTCATGGTGAGGTGCCTGAGGATTGGCGGAATGCGTGCATAGTGCCATTGTACAAAGGCAAAGGGGATAAGAGTGAGTGCTCAAATTACAGAGGTATAAGTTTGTTGAGTATTCCTGGTAAATTATATGGGAGGGTATTGATTGAGAGGGTGAAGGCATGTACAGAGCATCAGATTGGGGAAGAGCAGTGTGGTTTCAGAAGTGGTAGAGGATGTGTGGATCAGGTGTTTGCTTTGAAGAATGTATGTGAGAAATACTTAGAAAAGCAAATGGATTTGTATGTAGCATTTATGGATCTGGAGAAGGCATATGATAGAGTTGATAGAGATGCTCTGTGGAAGGTATTAAGAATATATGGTGTGGGAGGCAAGTTGTTAGAAGCAGTGAAAAGTTTTTATCGAGGATGAAAGGCATGTGTACGTGTAGGAAGAGAGGAAAGTGATTGGTTCTCAGTGAATGTAGGTTTGCGGCAGGGGTGTGTGATGTCTCCATGGTTGTTTAATTTGTTTATGGATGGGGTTGTTAGGGAGGTAAATGCAAGAGTTTTGGAAAGAGGGGCAAGTATGAAGTCTGTTGGGGATGAGAGAGCTTGGGAAGTGAGTCAGTTGTTGTTCGCTGATGATACAGCGCTGGTGGCTGATTCATGTGAGAAACTGCAGAAGCTGGTGACTGAGTTTGGTAAAGTGTGTGGAAGAAGAAAGTTAAGAGTAAATGTGAATAAGAGCAAGGTTATTAGGTACAGTAGGGTTGAGGGTCAAGTCAATTGGGAGGTGAGTTTGAATGGAGAAAAACTGGAGGAAGTGAAGTGTTTTAGATATCTGGGAGTGGATCTGGCAGCGGATGGAACCATGGAAGCGGAAGTGGATCATAGGGTGGGGGAGGGGGCGAAAATTCTGGGAGCCTTGAAGAATGTGTGGAAGTCGAGAACATTATCTCGGAAAGCAAAAATGGGTATGTTTGAAGGAATAGTGGTTCCAACAATGTTGTATGGTTGCGAGGCGTGGGCTATGGATAGAGTTGTGCGCAGGAGGATGGATGTGCTGGAAATGAGATGTTTGAGGACAATGTGTGGTGTGAGGTGGTTTGATCGAGTAAGTAACGTAAGGGTAAGAGAGATGTGTGGAAATAAAAAGAGCGTGGTTGAGAGAGCAGAAGAGGGTGTTTTGAAGTGGTTTGGGCACATGGAGAGATGAGTGAGGAAAGATTGACCAAGAGGATATATGTGTCGGAGGTGGAGGGAACGAGGAGAAGAGGGAGACCAAATTGGAGGTGGAAAGATGGAGTGAAAAAGATTTTGTGTGATCGGGGCCTGAACATGCAGGAGGGTGAAAGGAGGGCAAGGAATAGAGTGAATTGGAGCGATGTGGTATACCGGGGTTGACGTGCTGTCAGTGGATTGAATCAAGGCATGTGAAGCGTCTGGGGTAAACCATGGAAAGCTGTGTAGGTATGTATATTTGCGTGTGTGGACGTATGTATATACATGTGTATGGGGGGGGGGGTTGGGCCATTTCTTTCGTCTGTTTCCTTGCGCTACCTCGCAAACGCGGGAGACAGCGACAAAGTATATAAAAAAAAAATATATATATATATACATATATATATATATATATATATATATATATATATATATATATATATATATATATATATATATATATATATATATATATATATATATATATATATATATTCATTTCTTCATTATAGTTTCCCGCCCCTTCCCGCGTTAGCGAGGAGATATATATACATATACGCCCAGACATGAACAAATACATGCCTACCACATCAAGGTATACATGCATATACTTACATATATATATATATATATATATATATATATATATATATATATATATATATATATATATATATATATTTTTTTTTTTTTTTTTTTGCTTTGTCGCTGTCTCCCGCGTTTGCAAGGTAGCGCAAGGAAACAGACGAAAGAAATGGCCCAACCCACCCCCATACACATGTATATACATACGTCCACACACGCAAATATACATACCTACACAGCTTTCCATGGTTTACCCCAGACGCTTCACATGCCCTGATTCAATCCACTGACAGCACATCTACCCCGGTATACCACATCGCTCCAATTCACTCTATTCCTTACCCTCCTTTCACCATCCTGCATGTTCAGGCCCCGATCACACAAAATCTTTTTCACTCCATCTTTCCACCTCCAATTTGGTCTCCCTCTTCTCCTCGTTCCCTCCACCTCCGACACATATATCCTCTTGGTCAATCTTTCCTCACTCATTCTCTCCATGTGCCCAAACCATTTCAAAACACCCTCTTCTGCTCTCTCAACCACGCTCTTTTTATTTCCACACATCTCTCTTACCCTTACATTATTCACTCGATCGAACCACCTCACACCACACATTGTCCTCAAACATCTCATTTCCAGCACATCCATCCTCCTGCGCACAACTCTATCCATAGCCCACGCCTCGCAACCATACAACATTGTTGGAACCACTATTCCTTCAAACATACCCATTTTTGCTTTCCGAGATAATGTTCTCGACTTCCACACATTCTTCAAGGCTTATTGATACAGTGGTTAGATTGATGAGAGCTGCTGTTGACTTTTGTGTGGATGAATTGGGCATTTCCTTTTTCCATGGCCAGAGGTTGAATCATTGTGTGACATTCATTTTTTTCTTTTCATTTCAAGCTGGAGGTTTCAGTTTTCTGGGTTGTTTCTTGTATTTTTCATATGTATATGTATGTGTGTTTGTGTGTGTGTGTGTGTGTGCGTGTGTGTGTGTATGTGTGTGTGTGTGTATATATGTATATGTATATTATCCCTGGGGATAGGGGTGAAAGAATACTTCTCACGCGTTCCTCGCGTGTCGTAGAAGCGACTAGAGGGGACGGGAGCGGGGGGCCAGAAATCCTCCCCTCCTTGTATTTTTTTTACTTTCTAAAATGGGAAACAGAAGAAGGAGTCACGCGGGGGGTGCTCATCCTCCTCGAAGGCTCAGATTGGGGTGCCTAAATGTGTGTGGATGTAACCAAGATGTGAAAAAAGGAGAGATAGGTAGTATGTTTGAGGAAAGGAACCTGGATGTTTTGGCTCTGAGTGAAACGAAGCTCAAGAGTAAAGGGGAAGAGTGGTTTGGGAATGTCTGGGGAGTAAAGTCAGGGGTTACTGAGAGGACAAGAGCAAGGGAAGAAGTAGCAGTACTCCTGTAGGAGTATGTAATAGAATGTAAGAAAGTAAATTCTCGATTAATATGGGTAAAACTGAAAGTTGATGGAGAGAGATGGGTGATTATTGATGCATATGCACCTGGGCATGAGAAGAAAGATCATGAGAGGCAAGTGTTTTGGGAGCAGCTGAATGAGTGTGTTAGTGGTTTTGATGCACGAGACCGGGTTATAGTGATGGGTGATTTGAATGCAAAGGTGAGTAATGTGGCAGTTGAGGGAATAACTGGTATGCATGGGGTGTTCAGTGTTGTAAATGGAAATGGTGAAGAGCTTGTAGATTTATGTGCTGAAAAAGGACTGATGATTGGGAATACCTGGTTTAAAAAGCGAGATATACATAAGTATACTTATGCAAGTAGGAGAGATGGCCAGAGAGCGTTATTGGATTACGTGTTAATTGACAGGCGCGCGAAAGAGAGACTTTTGGATTCTAATGTGCTGAGAGGTGCAACTCAGGGATGTCTGATCATTATCTTGTGGAGGCTAAGGTGAAGATTTGTATGGGTTTTCAGAAAAAAAGAGTGAATGCTGGGGTGAAGAGGGTGGTGAGAGTAAGTGAGCTTGGGAAGGAGACTTGTGTGAGGAAGTACCAGGAGAGACTGAGTACAGAATGGAAAAAGGTGAGAACAATGGAAGTAATGGGAGTGGGGGAGGAATGGGATGTATTTAGGGAATCAGTGATGGATTGCGCAAAAGGTGCTTGTGGCATGAGAATTGTGGGAGGTGGGTTGATTAGAAAGGGTAGTGAGTGGTGGGATGAAGAAGTAAGAGTATTAGTGAAAGAGAAGAGAGAGGCATTTGGACGATTTTTGCAGGGAAAAAATGCAATTGAGTGGGAGACGTATAAAAGAAAGAGACAGGAGGTCAAGAGAAAGGTGCAAGAGGTGAAAAAAAGGGCAAATGAGAGTTGAGGTGAGAGAGTATCATTAAATTTTAGGGAGAATAAAAAGATGTTCTGGAAGGAGGTAAATAAAGTGCGTAAGACAAGGGAGCAAATGGGAACTTCAGTGAAGGGCGCAAATGGGGAGGTGATAACAAGTAGTGGTGATGTGAGAAGGATATGGAGTGAGTATTTTGAAGGTTTGTTGAATGTGTTTGATGATAGAGTGGCAGATATAGGGTGTTTTGGTCGAGGTGGTGTGCAAAGTGAGAGGGTTAGGGAAAATGATTTGGTAAACAGAGAAGAGGTAGTAAAAGCTTTGCGGAAGATGAAAGCCGGCAAGGCAGCAGGTTTGGATGGTATTGCAGTGGAATTCATTAAAAAAGGGGGTGACTGTATTGTTGACTGGTTGGTAAGGTTATTTAATATATGTATGACTCACGGTGAGGTGCCTGAGGATTGGCGGAATGCGTGCATAGTGCCATTGTACAAAGGCAAAGGGGATAAGAGTGAGAGCTCAAATTACAGAGGTATAAGTTTGTTAGGTATTCCTGGTAAATTATATTTGAGGGTTTTGATTGCGAGGGTGAAGGCATGTACAGAGCATCAGATTGGGGAAGAGCAGTGTGGTTTCAGAAGTGGTAGAGGATGTGTGGATCAGGTGTTTGATTTGAAGAATGTATGTGAGAAATACTTAGAAAAGCAAATGGATTTGTATGTAGCATTTATGGATCTGGAGAAGGCATATGATAGAGTTGATAGAGATGCTCTGTGGAAGGTATTAAGAATATATGGTGTGGGAGGCAATTTGTTAGAAGCAGTGAAAAGTTTTTATCGAGGATGTAAGGCATGTGTACGTGTAGGAAGAGAGGAAAGTGATTGGTTCTCAGTGAATGTAGGTTTGCGGCAGGGGTGTGTGATGTCTCCATGGTTGTTTAATTTGTTTATGGATGGGGTTGTTAGGGAGGTGAATGCAAGAGTTTTGGAAAGAGGGGCAAGTATGAAGTCTGTTGGGGATGAGAGAGCTTGGGAAGTGAGTCAGTTGTTGTTCGCTGATGATACAGCGCTGGTGGCTGATTCATGTGAGAAACTGCAGAAGCTGGTGACTGAGTTTGGTAAAGTGTGTGAAAGAAGAAAGTTAAGAGTAAATGTGAATAAGAGCAAGGTTATTAGGTACAGTAGGGTTGAGGGTCAAGTCAATTGGGAGGTGAGTTTGAATGGAGAAAAACTGGAGGAAGTAAAGTGTTTTAGATATCTGGGAGTGGATCTGGCAGCGGATGGAACCATGGAAGCGGAAGTGGATCATAGGATGGGGGAGGGGGCGAAAATTCTGGGAGCCTTGAAGAATGTGTGGAAGTCGAGAACATTATCTCTGAAAGCAAAAATGGGTACGTTTGAAGGAATAGTGGTTCCAACAATGTTGTATGGTTGCGAGGCGTGGGCTATGGATAGAGTGGTGCGCAGGAGGATGGATGTGCTGGAAATGAGATGTTTTAGGACAATGTGTGGTGTGAGGTGGTTTGATCGAGTAAGTAAGGTAAGTGTAAGAGAGATGTGTGGAAATAAAAAGAGCGTGGTTGAGAGAGCAGAAGAGGGTGTTTTGAAATGGTTTGGGCACATGGAGAGAATGAGTGAGGAAAGATTGACCAAGAGGATATATGTGTCGGAGGTGGGGGGAACGAGGAGAAGAGGGAGACCAAATTGGAGGTGGAAAGATGGAGTGAGAGAGATTTTTTGTGATCGGGGCCTGAACATGCAGGAGGGTGAAAGGAGGGCAAGGAATAGAGTGAATTGGAGCGATGTGGTATACCGGGGTTGACGTGCTGTCAGTGGATTGAATCAGGGCATGTGAAGCGTCTGGGGTAAACCATGGAAAGCTGTGTAGGTATGTATATTTGCGTGTGTGGACGTATGTATATACATGTGTATGGGGGTGGGTTAGGCCATTTTCTTTCGTCTGTTTCCTTGCGCTACCTCGCAAACGCGGGAGACAGCGACAAAGCAAAAAAAAAAAAAAAAAAAAATATATATATATATATATATATATATATATATATATATATATATATATATATATATATATCCTTCCTTCTTTTGGAAAATTAAAAAAAAACAGAGAAAGGGGAGGATTTCCAGCCACCCGCTCCCTCCCCTTTTAGTCGCCTTCTACGACACGCAGGGAATTCGTGGGAAGTATTCTTTCTCCCCTATCCCCAGGAACAGAGAAGGGGGTCAGGTGAGGATATTCCCTCTAAGGCCTAGTTCTCTGTTCTTAACGCTACCTCGCTAACGCGGGAAATGGCAAATAGTATGAAAAAAAAAAAAATATATATATATATATATATATATATATATATATATATATATATATATATATATATATATATATATATATATATATATATACATAAATATTCATGCGTGCTGCCTCCATCCATTTCTGCCGTCAATCCGCCAAACATGAAATGACACCCGGCTACCACCACGTGCGCGCTAGGTAACGCTAGGAAAGGACCATACAGGTCACATTCGTGTACACTCAGAATGTATCTGTCATGTGTAATGCACTGTAACCACAGCTCCCTTTCTATATCCAAGCCCCAAAAAACTTTCCATGACTCACCTCAGAATCATCCCATGCCCTGGTTTAGTACATTGATAGTACGTCGACCCCTGTATACCACCTAGTTCCAATTCATTCCATTCATTGCAAGCCTTTCACCCTCCTGTATGTCCATGCCCCGATTGCTCAAAATTTTTTTCATCCCATCATTCCACCTCCAATTTGGTCTCCCTCTTATCCTCGTTCCCTAGAAACTCTTACACATATATTATCTTTGTCAATCTTTCCTTACTCATTCTTTTCATGTGACCAAACCATTTCAATACAAACTTTTCTATTCTCTCTCAACCACAATATTTTTATTACCACGCCTTTCTCTTACCCTTTCATTAATTACTGGATCAAGCCACCTCACACCACATATTGTCCTCAAATATCTCATTTCCAACACATCCACCCTCCTCCGAACATCGCTACCTATAACCCATGCCTCACAACCATATGATATCGCCGGATCCACTATTCCTTCAAACATACCCAGTTTTGCTTTCCGAGATAACGTTCTCGCTTTCCAAACTTTCATCAACGCTCCTAGAACCTTTCCCCCTCCACCACCCTTTTGACTCACTTCCGCTTCCATGGTTTCGCTACCAAATCCACTCCCAGATATATAAAACACTTCAGTTCATCCAGTTTTTCTTCGTTCAAAATTTACTTACTGAATCTAATATCCTTAATCTTATTGACATTCACTTTCAGCTTTCTTCTTTCACTCGCATTACCAAACGCAGTCACCAACTTCTGCAGTTTCTCTCCCGAATCAGCCACTAGCGTGCCCCTCTCTACAAGACTCTTGCATTCAGCTCGCTAAGAGCCTCATCTATAAACAAATTAAACAGCCATAGAGATATCACACACCCCTGTTGCAAACCGACATTCGCTGGGAACGAATCACTTTCATCTCTTTCTACTTATACACATCCCTTACATCCTTGATAAAAGCTTTTCACTGCTTCTAGCAACTTATATTCTAAATCATATACTCTTAATACCTTCCACAAAGCATCTCCATCATTTCTATCACATGCCTTCCCCAGATCCATAAATGCTACATCTGCTTTTCTAAGTATTTCTCACGTACATTCTTCAAAGCAAAAACCTAATCCACACATCCTCTACCACTGTTGAAACCGCACTGTTCCTCCTCAATCTGATGATCTGTACACGCCTTGACCCTTTTAATCAATACCTTCCCATATAATTTCCCAGGAATACTCAACAAACTTATACCTCTGAAAATTGAACACTCACTTCTATCCCCTTTGCCTTTGTAGAATGCCGCGATACATGAATTCCGCCGATCCTCAGGCACTTCACCATGCACCATATATATATTGAATATCCCCACCAACCTGACAGTCAACGGTAGAGTCACCCCCTTTTGTTAATAGATTCCACAGCAATACCATCCAAACCAGCTGCCTTGCTGGCTTTCATCTTCAGCAAAGCTTTCACTACCTCTTCTCTGTTTACCAAATCATGCTCCCTGTCCCTCTCACTTCGCACACCACCTCGACCAAAACACACTATATCTCCCACTCTATTATCAAACACATTCAAAAAACCTTCAAAATACTTATTCCACCTCCCTCTGACTTCACCACTACTTGTTATGTCATCCCAATTTGCCCCCTTCACCGATGTTACCATTTGTTCTCTTGTCTTTCGCACTTTATTTACCTTCTTCCAAAACATCTTTCTATTTTCTCTAAAATTTGATAATACTCTCTCACCCCAACTCTCATTTGCCCTCTTTTTAACCTCTTGAAACTTTTTCTTAAACTCTTGCCTCTATTTCTATATATATATATATATATATATATATATATATATATATATATATATATATATATATATATATATATATATATATATATATTATATATATATATATATATATATATATATATATATATATATATATATATATATATATATATATATTATATATATATATATATATATATATATATATATATATATATATATATATATATATATATATATATATATATATATATATATATATCTCAGCCATTTGCACTACTTCCCTGCAAAAATCGACCAAATGCCTCTCTCTTCTCTTTTACTAACAATCTTACTTCTCCATCCCACGACTCGTTACACTTTCTAATCTGCCCATCTCCCACACTTCTCATGCCATAAACATTTTTTGTGCATGCCATAACTGCTTCCCTAAATGCATCCCATTCCACCCCCACACACCTTACGTCGTTTGCTCTCACCTTTTTCCATTTTGCACTCAATCTCTCCTGGTATTTCCTCACACAAGTCTCCTTCTCAAGGTCACTTTCTCTCACCACTCTCTTCACCCCAACATTCTCTCTTTTTTTTCTAAAAACCTCTACATATATTCACTTTCGCCTTCACAAGATATCAATCAGACATCCCTCTGGTTGCCCTTCTCAGGATATTAAACTTCAAAAGTCTCCCTTTCACGCGCTTATCAATTAACACGTAATCCAATAACGCTCTGGCCATTACTCCTACTTACATAAGTATACTTATGTATATCTCTCTTTTTAAACCAGGTATATCCAATCATCATTCACAACACTGAACATCCCATGTACACTAATCATACCCTCAACTGCCACATCACTCACCTTTGCATTCAAATCACCCATCACTATAACATGGGTCTCGTGCATCAAAGCTGCTAACACACTCATTCAGCTGCTCCTAAAGGATTTGGAGAGGATCACAATTTTGTGCATGATCAATTATATTCCTATGAGTCCATGGGGAAAATGAAACACGATAAGTTCCCAAGTGCACTTTCGTGTAGTAATCATATCATCAAGGTAGATATGAGAAAGAAACATAACAGTCAGTTGATATACAACGAAGAAACATAGCTAGGAGGCCTTTTGGTAAACAAGTAATTCTCCAAGACAGACATCGAGCACATCATAAACTTGTTACGTGGACAAGAAGGGGAATTGTTTACACATTTTCTCAACAATAAGATTGTCCAATTTGTGTAGACCTTCACTAACATTAAGGATATAACTCTTTGTGTTTAATAATAGAATATTCAAATGATATTTATTGTGGTATTGGAGTTAGAGTTAATAACTGAGATAGCAGTACTCCAGTCAATACAATGATCATAGGTTTTAACGTGATTAAACAAGGCTTTTGATTCTTTTCCTGCTCTTATACTATATCTACTTTGCTTAAGGCTAACAGAAAGATCCTTACCATTCTGCCCAACATGAAACTTATCGCAATTTTTTCATAGCATTTTATAGATGCATCCAGGAGAATTTTCTGGTGAGTTCCTGATTAAGATATTCTTTATAGTGTATTGCTGCTGAAGGCATCATTTACCTTAAAGGATTTAAGCAACATGGGAAGTAAAGTAAAATTATTATCAAAAGGGAGAACTAAAAGATTCTTGGTGTCAATGGGAGGTTTGGGCTCAACTCTATAAAATGATTTCTTTGCTAACTTAAGGGATTTATCAGTGAGATCTAGGATATTTTGACTTTGATCCAATAATGTGTCTTCTCAAACCAATCATTAATATACTCTGGACTGCAAATACGTAATGCCCTAAGGAGCATAGATTGAAATGATGATAATTCAGCTCTGTCATGTTGAGATAAGCAATAATGGATATATGAGTATACTTTGGTAAGTTTTCTGTACATGCTAAGCTTAAACTTGTTTCCTTGCCTATGGATCATGCAATCAAAAAATGTTAATATACCATTATTTTCATTTTCTACAATAGATTTGATGGAAGTTACTAAATTGTTAAGTAAGAGGAGAAATGTTTGTAAATTTTCATTAGTTGGCCAAACACAAAAGAACATCATCTACATACCTAAACCAAATTGCATTAGGAGGTAGGATATCCTTTGGTAATTTTCTTTAAAAAATTTCCACGTAAAGATTTCTTACTAAAGATGAAAGATGGTTACCTATTCCTATACCAAACTTTTAAAGTACAATAGTCTCCACTGAATTGAAACACACAGTCTTTTATACACAATTTTATCAGTATGATGAAAATAGACTGAAATAGGTAAATGAATATCATCCAAAACATCAAATATATATTCTAAAAGGTCATCAACTGGAACAAAAGTTCCACAAGAACGATTATGAGGGGCAAGTGTTTTGGGAAAAGCTGAATGAGTATATTAGCAGTTTTGATGCACGAAACTGGGCTATAGTGATGAGTGATTTGAATGCAAACGTGAGTAATGTGGCAGTTGAGGGAATAATTGGTGTACATGGGGTGTCCATTGTTGTAAATGGAGATGGTGAAGAGCTTGTAGATTTGTGTGCTGAAAAAGGACTGGTGATTGGGAATACCTGTTTTAGAAAAAGAGATATACATAAGTATACGTACGTAAGTAGGAGAGATGGCGTCATTGGATTACGTGTTAATTGATAGGCGCGTGAAAGAGAGACTTTTGGATGTTATTGTGCTGAAAGGTGCCACTGGAGGGATGTCTAATCATTATTTTGTGGAGGCGAAAGTGAAGATCTGTAAGGATTTTTCAGAAAAGAAGAATGTTGGGATGAAGAGATTGGTGAGAGTAAACGCGCGTGGGAAGGAGACTTTTGAGAGGAAGTACCAGTAAAGACTGAGTGCAGAATTGAAGAAGGTGAGAGCAAAGGACGTAAGGGGAGTGTAGGAGGAATGGGATGCTTTTAGGGAAGCAGTGATGGCTTGCGCAAAAGATGCTTGTGGCATGAGAAACGTGGGAGGTGGGCGGGTTAGTAAGGGTAGCGAGTGGTGGGATGAAGAAGTAAGAATGTTTGTGAAAGAGAAGAGAGAGGCATTTGGACGAGTTTTGCAAGTAAATAGTGCAAATGACCGGGAGATGTATAAAAGAAAGAGGCAGGAGGTCAAGGAATAGGTGCAAGAGGTGAAAAAGAGGGCAAATGAGAGTTAGTGTGAGAGAGTATCGTTAAATTTTAGGGAGAATAAAGATATGTTTTGGAAAGAGGTAAATATAGCCCCTAAGATAAAAGATCAAATTGGTACGTCGGTGAAGGGGGCTAATGGGAAGGAGAAGTGAGTATTTTGAAGGTTTGTTGAATGTTTTAGATCTTAGAGTGGCAGGTATAGGGTGTTTTCGTCGAGGTGGTGTGCGAAGTGAGAGGGTCAGGGGAAAGGTTTTGTAAATAGAGAAGAGGTAGTAAATGCTTTCCGGAAGATTACAGCCGGTAAGGCGGCGGGTTTGAAACATATTGCAGTGGAAGTTATGAAAAAAGAGGGTGACTCTGTTGTTGAGTGGATGGTGAAGATATTTAATGTATATATGGCTCAGGGTGAATTGCATGATGATTGGCGGAATGCATGTATAGTGCCATTCTACAAAGGCAAAGGAAATAAAGGTGTGTTCAAATTACAGAGGTATAAGTTTGTTGAGTATAAGTGGTAGAGGCTGTGTGGATTTGGTGTTTGCTTTGAATAATGTATGTGAGAAATACTAAGAAAAACAAATGGATTTGTACGTAGCATTTATGAATCTGGAGAAGGCATATGATAGAGTTGATAGAGATGCTCTATGGAAGGTATTAAGAGTACATGCTGTGGGAGGCAAGGGGCTGGAAGCATTGAAAAGTTCTTATCTAGGATGTAAGGCTTGTGTATGTGTAGGAAGAGAGGAAAATGATTGGTTCCCAGTGAATGTCGGTTTGCAGCAGGGGTGCGTGATGTCTCTATGGTTGTTTACTTTCTTTATGGATAGGTTTCTTATGGAGGTAAATGGAAGAGTTTTAGAGAGAGGGGCAAGTATGCAGTTTGTTGTGGATGAGAGGGCTTGGAAAGTGAGTCAGTTGTTGTTGCTGATGATACAGCGCTGGTGGCTGTCTCGGGTAAGAAACTGCAGAAGCTGATGGCTGAATTAGGTAAAGTGTGTGAAGGTACAGAAGCTGAAAGTGAATGTGACTGAGAGCACAGTTATTAGGTACAGTAGGGTTGAGGGACAAGTCAACTGGGAGGTAAGTGTGAATGGAGAAAAACTCTAGGAAGTGAAATCTTTTAGATATGTATGATTGGATTGGCAGCCTGTGGAACAATGGAAGCGGAAGTGAGTCACAGGGTGTTTGGAAGGCAAGACCATTATCTCGGAATGAAAAATGGGTAGGTTTGAAGGAATAGTGTCTCCAACAATGTTATATGGTTGCGAGGCGTGAGGGGAAGATAGGATTGTGCGGAGGAGGATGGATGTGTTTGAAATGAGATCTTTAAGGACAATATGTTTTTTGAGATGGTTTGATCGGATAGGTAATGACAGGGTAAGAGAGATGTGTGGTAATAAAAAGAGTGTGGTTAAGTGAGAAGAAAAGTGAGTATTGAAATAGTTTGGCCACATGGAGAGAATGAGTAAGGAAAGATTGACAAAGTGGATACATGTGTCCGAGGTGAAGGGAACGAAATGAAGTTGGAGACCAAATTGGAGGTGGAAAGATGGAGAGAAATAGATTTTGAGCGATCGGGGCCTGAACACGCAGGAGGGTGAAAGGTGTACAAGGAATAGAATGAATTGAAACGTTCTTGTATATCAGGGTCGACTTGCTGTGAATGGATTGAACCAGAGCATGTGAAGCGTCAGGGGTAAACCTGGGAAAGCTTTTTGGGGCCTGGATATGGAAAGCGAGCTGTGATTTCGGTGCATTATTCCATGACAGCTAGAGACTGAGTGTGAACGAATGTGGCCTTTGTTGTCCTTTCCCAGCGCTACCTCGCACACATGAGGGGGGAGGGTGTTGTTATTTCATGTGTGGTGGGGTGACGTTGGGAATGAATAAAGGCAGACAGTATGAATTAAGTACATGTGTATATATGTATATGTCTCTATGTATATATATTTATACTTTGAGATGTATAGGAATGTATATTTGCGCGCGTGGACGTGTATGTATATACATGTGTACGTGGGTGGGTTGCGCCATTCTTTCGTCTGTTTCCTTGCGCTACCTCGCTGACGCGGGAGACAGCGACAAAGCAAAAAAAAAATATATATATATATATATATATATATATATATATATATATATATATATATATATATATATATATATATCAGTCAGTTGATATACATCGAAGAGACGAAGCTAGGACGCCATTTGGTAAACATGTGATTGTCCAAAACATACAACGAGCGTTCATAAACTTATCACTTTACAAATTTTATCAACAATAAAGTTATCTAATTTGTATAGACCATCACTAATATTAAGATTATAATTCTTTTTGTATTTAATAATAGAAGATTTAATGATATTTCTCTTGGTAATAGAAGTAAAGTTGATAACTGAGATGGCGTTACTCCACTTAGTACAATGATCATAGTTTTTAACGTGAGTAAACATGGCATTTGATTCTAGTCCCGTTCTTATACTACATTTATGTTGCTTAAGTCTAACAGAAAGATCCTTACCAGTCTGACCAACATAAAATTTATAACAGTTTCCACAAGGCACTTTATAGATGCATCCAAGAGAATTTTCCAGTGAATTCCTGATTAAGATATTCTTTATAGTATCATTGTTGCTAAAGACATTTATATTAAAGGATTTAAACAACATGGGAAGCAAAGTGAAATTATTAGTAAAAGTGAGAACTAAAAGATTCTTGGTGTCAATGGGAGGTTTGGGTTCAACTCTATAAAATGATTTCTTTGCTAACTTACGGAATCTATCAATGAAAGATCTAGGGTACTTTAACTTAGATCCAATAGAATATATCTTCTCAAACTCATCATCAATAAACTCTGGACTGCAAATACGCAATGCCCTAAGGAACTTAGACTGAAATGATGATAATTCAACTCTGTCATGTTGATATGAGTAATAATGGATATATGAGCATACATTGGTGGGTTTTCTGTTTATGCTAAACTTCAAATTGTTTCCTTGTCTATGGATCATGCAATCTAAAAATTGTATCGTACCATTATTTTCATTTTCTACAGTAAATTTGATGGAAGGTACTAAATTGTTAAGTAAGGGGAGAAATATTTGTAAATTTTCATTTGTTGGCCAAACACAAAGAAAATTATCTACATACCTAAATCAAATTGCATTAGAAGGTAAGATATCTTTTAATAATTTTGTTTCAAAAAATTCCATATAAAGATTACTTAGTACAGGTGAAACAGGGTTACCCATTGCCACACCAAATTTTTGAGCATATTAATCTCCATTAAATTGAAATACACAGTCTTTTATGCACAATTTTACCAGTTCAGTGAAATTAGACTTTGAAACAGGTAAATTAATTTCATCCAAGACATCAAATAAGTATTCTAAAAGTTCATCAACTGGAACTTTAATGAAAAGTGAGAGAATATAAAAGCCGACTAGTTTGAAATCAAAATTAACATTAACATTGTTTACCTTGTTGACTAAATCTACATTGTTCATGACATTAGAATTTGATACCTTACCCCCTAAAGGGCTTAATGAAGAAACTAACCTTTTTGACAAATTTTATGTCATGGAGCCTACTGAACTCACTATAGGTCTTGCTGGAAATTTCTCTATATGCGTTTTGATAAGTCCATACATATGTGGCAATGAAGGGGATAAAGATGACATACTTTTGATAAGAGAAATATTACCTTTCAACAATTATTTAATTTCTTTATTGAAATGAGAATTAACTGCTTCTAAGGGATTTTTACTAAGTTCAGAATTTGTTGTGTCATCATTTAGAAGATCATTCATATTAGGTAAATACTTACTTTTGTCTAAAATCAAAACAGTGTTAGCCTTATCTGCTTTAGTAATATGTATATCTTTGTCTCCTTTTAAGGTGTTAATAGCTCTTATGAATCTTTTAGGACAATTAGCTTCCACTGGTTTTCACAAACTGGCATACACTAAACCCTTACCGATATTGATATCATCATTACTTACATTACTGTATTTTTCTAAATTACAAAAAGACTTTGTGACATTAACTCAGCTGGCTTCTCTGTTAGAGCACACAAAACTTAAACCATAGCTTAATGCACTAAAGGAATCTTTATCTAGTTGTGTATTAGACAGGTTTACCACAAAAGATGGGTTTTTGGTTCTTGGTGCAGTCGCTGTTTTCATTAAGATGGTCCAACTTACGATTTAGTGACATTTGTAGGCTATTGCGTTCTTTCCTTAATTCATCATAGCAATTGTCCAACATCCCGATCTTCCAGTGTGTCGGTATTGCCATTTGAAAGTCACGTTTCTTCTCTCTTGAAATGCGAAAAGCCTTCTCCATTTCAAGTTTCTTTAATTCAATGTTTTTCTTTAAAATTATATTTTGAAATTGGTCAAATGGTCGACCAGACAGTTGCAACAAACGTTGACGTAGGACAGATCTTGGCATCACTTGTTCATAAAGGCATTTCCTAAGGAATTCAAATCGTAACTTCAGTTGGTGAGCCTTGATTAGGAATTTGGAGAAAGCAGTAACGAAAGGAGAAAGTCCAGGACAGCTCGTAGAGAAGTAACAGAAGAGCCTTGAGTAATTCATGTTGGAAATGATCACAATTTTCCGCGTGATCAAGATATTCCTATGAGTCCTCGGGGAAAATAAAACACGAAAAGCTCTCAAGTGTAATTTCGTGCAATAATTACATCATCAGGGGAGACAAGAGAGAGAGAGATATAACAGTCAGTTGATATACATCGAAGAGACGAAGCTAGGACGCCATTTGGTAAACATATGATTGTCCCAAACATACAACGAGCGTTCATAAATTTATCATTTTACAAATTTCATAAACAATAAAGTTATCTAATTTGTATAGACCATCACTAATATTAATATTATAATTATTTGTGTATTTAATAATAGAAGATTCAATGATATTTCTCTTGGTAATAGAGTTAGAGTTAATAAGTGAGATGGCGTTACTCCACTCAATAAATGATCATAGTTTTTAGCGTGATTAAGCAGGGCATTTGATTATTGTCCCGTTCTTATACTATATTTATGTTGCTTAAGTCTAACAGAAAGATCCTTACCAGTCTGACCAACATAGAATTTATCACAGTTTCCACAAGGCACTTTATAGATACATCCAAGAGAATTTTCTGGTGAATTCCTGATTAAGATTTTCTTTATAGTATTACTGTTGCTAAATGCAACATTTACATTAAAGGACTTAACCAATATGGGAAGCAAATTGAATTATTATTAAAAGGGAAAACTAAAAGACTCTAGGTGTCAATGGAAGGTTTGGGTTCAACTCTATAAAATGATTTCTTTACTAACTTACGGGATTTATCAATGAAAGATCTATGGTACTTTAACTTATATCCAATAGAATATATCTTCTCAAACTCATCATCAATAAACTCTGGACTGCACATACGCAATGCCCTAAGGAACATAGATTGGAATGATGATAATTTAACTGTGTCATGTTGATATGAGTAATAATGGATATATGAGCATACATTGGTGGGTTTTCTGTTTATGCTAAACTTCAAATTGTTTCCTTGTCTATGGTCATGCAATCTAAAAATGGTAACCTAACATTATTTTCATTTTCTATAGTAAATTTGATGGAAGGTACTAAATTGTTAAGTTAGGGGAGTAATATTTGTAAATTTTCATTTGTTGGTCAAACATAAAGAACATCTTCTACATACCTAAACCAAATTACATAAGCAGGTAAGATATCCTTTAGTAATTTTGTTTCAAAAAATTACATATAAAGATTACTTAGTACAGGTGAAAGAGGGTTACACATTGACATTCTAATTTTTTGAGATAATAATCTTCATTAACTTGAAATACAAAGTCTTTTATACACAATTTTATCAGTTAAATGAAATTACCTTTTGAAACAGGTAAATGAATGTGTTCTTGGTCCAGTCACTGTTTTCAATAAGGATTTAGTGACACTTGTAGCGTATAGCGTTCTTTCCTTAATTCATCATAGCAAGAAGAACATCTTTTGTGGTAAACCTGTCTTATAAACAATTAGATAAGGTTCCTTGTGTGCATTAGGCTTTGGTTTAGGTTTTGTGTGCTCTAACAGAGAAGCCAGCTGTGTTGATGTCACAAAGTCTTTTTGTAATTTAGAAAAGTACAGTAATTTAAGTAATGATGATATTAATATCTTTAAGGGTTTAGTGTATGCCAGTTTGTCAAAACCAGTGGAAGCTAAGTGCCCGAAGTGATTCATAAGAGTTATCAACTCCTTAAAAAGAGACAAGGATATACATATCCTTAAAGCAGATAAGGCTATACTGTTGTGATTTTAGACAAAAGTAACAATGTATTTAAAATGAATGATCTTCTAAATGATGATACAACATATTCTAAGCTTGGTAAAAATCACTCAGAAGCAGTTAATTCACATTTCAATAAAGAAATGAAGTTGTTATTGAAAGGTAAAATTTCTCTCATCAAAAGTTTGTCATCTTTGTCCCCTTCATTGCCATATATGTATGGACTTATCAAAACGCATAAACAGAATTTTCCAGCAAGACCTAAAGTGACTTCAGCAGGCATCATCACATATAAATTGTCAAAATAGTTTCTTTCTTTATGAAGCCCTCTAGCGGGTAAGGTATCAAATTCTAATATCATGAACAATGTAGATTTAGTCAACAAGCTCAACAATATCAATGTTAATTTTGATTTCAAACTAGTTAGCTTTGATGTTTCCTCATTTTTCACTAAAGCTCCAGTTTATGACCTTTTAGAATATTTATTTCATGTCTTGGATGATATTCATTTACCTGTTTCAAAGTCTAATTTCATTGAACAGATGAAACTGTGTAAAAAAGACTGTGTATTTCAATTTATTGGAGATTATTATGCTCAAAAATTTGGTATGGCAGTGGGTAACCCTGTTTCACCTGTACTAAGGAATCTTTATATGGAATTTTCTTAAACAAAATTACTAACGAATATCTTAAATTTTAATGCAATTTGGTTTAGGTATGTAGATGATGTTCTTTGTGTTTGGCCAACAAATGAAAATTTACAAATATTTCTCCCCTTACTTAACAATTTAGTACCTTCCATCTAATTTACTATAGAAAATGAAAATAATGATATGTTACTATTTTTAGGTATTATGATCCATAGACAAGGAAACAAGTTTAAGTTTAGCATATACAGAAAACTCACCAATGTATGCTCATATACCCATTATTACTCAACTCAACATGACAGAGTTAAATCATCATCATTTCAATCTATGTTCCTTAGGGCATTACGTATTTGCAGTCCAGAGTTTACTGATGATGAGTTTGAGAAGATATATTCTACTGGATCTAAGTTAAAGTACCCTAGATCTTTCATTGATAAATCCCTTAAGTTAGCAAAGAAATCACATAATAGAGAGGAGAACCCAAACTTCCAATTGACACCAAGAATCTTTTAGTTCTCCCTTTTATTAATAATTTCACTTTGCTTCACATGTTGCTTAAATCCTTTAATGTAAATGTTGCCTTTAGCAACAATAATACTACAAAGAATATATCACTCAGGAATTCACCAGAAAAATCTCTTGGATG
The DNA here is from genome assembly GCF_036320965.1 of Panulirus ornatus. NCBI lineage: Eukaryota > Metazoa > Arthropoda > Malacostraca > Decapoda > Palinuridae > Panulirus > Panulirus ornatus. Next base: position 39,352,969 of record NC_092225.1, read on the forward strand.
CATCTATAAAGTGGCTTGTGGAAACTGTTATAAATATATATATATATATATATATATATATATATATATATATATATATATATATATATATATATATATATATATATATATATATATATATATATATATATATATATATATATATATATATATATATATTATCCCTGGGGATAGGGGATTAAGAATACTTCCCATGTATTCCCTGCGTGTCGTAGAAGGCGACTAAAAGGGGAGGGAGCGGGGGGCTGGAAATCATCCCCTCTCGTTTTTTTTTTTTTCCAAAAGGAACAGAGGGGGCCAGTTGAGGATATTCCAAAAAAGGCCCAGTCCTCTGTTCTTAGCGCTACCTCGCTAACGCGGGAAATGGCGAATAGTTCAACAGAAAAGAAATATATATATATATATATATATATATATATATATATATATATATATATATATATATATATATATATATATATATATATATATATATATATATATATGTATATATATGTGTATGGGGGTGGGTTGGGTCATTACTTTCGTCTGTTTCCTTGCGCTACCTCGCAAACGCGGGAGACAGCGACAAAGCATAAAAAAACGAAATATATATATATATATATATATATATATATATATAGAGAGAGAGAGAGAGAGAGAGAGAGAGAGAGAGAGAGAGAGAGAGAGAGAGAGAGAGAGAGAGAGAGAGAGAGAGAGAGAGAGAGAGAGAGAGAGAAGAGGGAAGGAGAGGGAGTCACACGAGGAATGCTCTTCCCACGAGAAGGCTCAGATTGAGGTGTCTAAATGTGTGTGGATGTAACCAAGATGTGAAAAAATGAGAGATAGGTAGTATGTTTGTGGAAAGGAGCCAGGGTGTTTTAGCTCTGAGTGAAGCGAAGCTCAAGGGTAAAGGGGAAGAGTGGTTTGGGAATGTCTTGTGAGGAAAGTCAGGGGTTAGTGAGAGGAGAAGAGCAAGGGAAGCAGTAGCACTACTCCTGAAACAGGAGTGGTGGGAGTATGTAATAGAATGCAAGAAAGTAAACTCTAGATTGATATCGGTAAAACTGAAAGTTGATGGAGAGAGATGGGTGATTATAGGTGCATATGCACCTGGGCATGAGAAGAAAGATCATGAGAGGAAAGTCTTTTGGCAGAAGTTGAGTGTGTTAGTAGTTTTGAGGCACGAGACCGGGATATACTGATGTGTGATTTGGATGCAAAGGTTAGTAACGTGGCAGTTGAGGGACTAATTGGTGTACATGGGGTGTTCAGTGTTGTAAATGGAAATGGTGAAGAGCTTGTAGATTTATGTGTTGAAAAAGAACTGGTGATTGGGAATACCTGGTTTAAAAAGAGAGATATACATAAGTAAACGTATGTAACTAGGAGAGATGGCAAGAGACCGTTATTGGATTACGTGTTAATTGATAGGCGCGCGAAAGAATGACTTTTGGATGTTAATGTGCTAAGAGGTACACTGGAGGGATGTCTGATCATCATCTTGTGGAGGCGAAGGTGAAGATTTGCATTGGTTTTCAGAAAGAAAGAGATGTTGGGGTGAAGAGAGTGGTGAGAGTAAGTGAGCTTGGGAAGGAGACTTGTGTGAGGAAGTACCAGGAGAAACTGAGTACAGAATGGAAAAAGGTGAGAACAAAGGACACAAGGGGATTGGGGGAGGAATGGGATGTATTTAGGGAAGCAGTGATGGCTTGCGCAAAAGATGCTTGTGGCATAAGAAGCATGGGAGGTGGGCAGATTAGAAAGGGTATTAAGTGGTGGGATGAAGAAATAAGACTTTTCGTGAAAGAGAAGAAAAAGGCATTTGGACGATCTTTGAAGGGAAATAATACAAATGTCAGGGAGATGTATGAGAGAAAGAAGCAGGGGGTCAAGAGAAAAGTGCAAAAGGTGAGAGAGTATCGTTGAATTTTAGGGAGAATAAAAAGATGTTCTGAAAGGAGGTAAATAAAGTGCGTAAGACAAGGGAACAAATGGGAACTTCAGTGATGCGGGCTAATGGGTAGGTGATAACAAGTAGTGATGTGAGAAGGAGATGAGTAATTTGAAGGTTTGTCGAATGTGTTTGATGATACAGTGGCAGATCAAGGGTGCTTTGGTCGAGTTGGTGTGCAAAGTGACAGGGTTAGGGAGAATGAGTTGGTAAACAGAGAAGAGATAGTAAAAGCTTTGTGGAAGGTGAAAGCCGGCAAGGCAGCGTGTTTGGATCGTATTGCAGTTGAATTAATTAAACAAGGGGTGGCTGTATTGTTGACTGGTTGGTAAGTTTATTTAATGTATGTATGACTCTTGGTGAGGTACCGGAGGATTGGAGGAATGCTTGCATAGTGAAATTGTGCAAAGGCAAATGGGATAAAGTGAGTGCTCAAATTACCGATGTATAAGTTTGTTGAGTATTCCTGGGAAATTATATGGGAGGATATTGACTGAGATGGTGAAGTCATGTACAGAGCATCAGATTGGGTAATAGCAGTGTGGTTTCAGAAGCGGTAGAGGGTGTGTGGATCAGGTGTTTGCTTTGAAGAATGTATGTGAGAAATACAAATAGAAATGGATCTCTACTTAGAATTTATGGATCTGGAGAAGGCATATGATAGAGTTGATAGAGATTCTTTCTGGAAGGTATTAAGAATGTATCGTGTGGGGGCAAGTTCTTAAAAGCAGTGAAAAGTTTTTATCGAGGATGTAAGGCATGTGTACGTGTAGGAAGAGAGGAAAGTGATTGGTTCTCAGTGCATGTTGGTTTGCGGCAGGGGTGTGTGATGTCTCCATGGTTGTTTAATTTGTTTATGGATGGGGTTATTGGGGAGGTGAATGCAGTAGTTTTTAAAAGAGTGGCAAGTATCCAGTCTGTTTTGGATGAGAGAGCTTGGGAAGTGAGTCAGTTGTTTTTCGCTGATGATACAGCGCTGCTGGCTGATTGGTGTGAGAAACTGCAGACGCTGGTGACTGAGTTTGGTAAAGTGTGTGAAAGAAGAAAGTTGAGAGTAAATGTGAATAAGAGCAAGGTTGTTAGGTCCCTCAACCCTACGTTGACTAACAAGTCAACTGTGAGTTAAGTTTCAATAGAGAAAAACTGGAGGATGTGAAGTGTTTTAGATATCTGGGAGTGGATTTGTTAGCGGATGGAACCATGAAAGAGGAAGTGAATCATAGGGTGCAGAGAGTGCGAAATTTCTGGGAGCGTTGAAGAATGTGTTGAAGTCGAGAATATTATCTCGGAAAACAAAAATGGGTGTGTTTGTAGGAATAATGCTTCCAACAATGTTGTATGGTTGCGAGGCGTGGGCTATGGATCGAGTTGTGCGCAGGAGGATGGATGTGCTTGAAATGATATGTTTGAGGACAATATGTGGTGTGAGGAGGTTTGATCGAGTAAATAATAATAGCGTAAGAGAGATTTGTGGTAATAAAAAGAGTGTGGTTTGGTCACATGGACAAAATTAGTGAGGAAATATTGACCAAGAGGATATATGTGTCATATGTGGAGGGAAAGAGGAGAAGTTGGAGATCAAATTGGAGGTGAATGATGGAGTGAAAAAGATTTTGAGTGATCGGGGCCTGAATATGCAGGAGGGTGAAAGGCGTGCAAGGAATAGAGTGTATTGGAACGATGTGGTATATCGGGGTCGACGTGCTGTCAATGGATTGAACCAGGTCATGTGAAGCGTCTGCGGTAAACCATGGAAAGTTCTTTGGAGCCCGGATGTGGAAAGGGAGCTGTAGTTTCAGTGCATTATTACATGACAGCGAGAGACTGAGTGTGAACGAATGGCGCCTTTGTTGTTTTTTCGTAGCGCTAACCCACACACATGAGGGGGGAGGGTGTTGTTATTCCATGTGTGGCGGGGTGGCGATGTGAATGAATAAAGGCAGACAGTATGAATTATGTACATGGGTATATATGTATATGTCTGTGTGGGTATATATATGTATACACAGATGTATAGGTATGTATATTTGCGGCTGTGGACGTGTATGTATATACATATGTATGTGGGTGGGTTGGGCCATTCTTTCGTCTGTTTCCTTGCGCTACCTCGTCAACGCGGGAGACAGCGACAAAGCAAAAAAAAGAAAAAAAAAAATATATATATATATATATATATATATATATATATATATATATATATATATATATATATATATATATATATATATATATATATATATATATATATATATCCCTGGGGATAGGGGATTAAGAATACTTCCCACGCATTCCTCATGTGTCGTAGAAGGCGACAAAAGCGGGGGCCAGAAACCCTCCCCTCCTTGTATTTTTACTTTCTAAAAGGGGAAACAGAAGGAGTCACACAAGGAGTGCTCACCCTCCTCGAAGGCTCAGATTGGGGTGTCTAAATGTAACCAAGATGAGAAAAAAGGAGAGATAGGTAGTATGTTTGAGGAAAGGAACCTGGGTGTTTTGGCTCTGAGTGAAACGAAGCTAAAGGGTAAAGGGGAAGAGCGGTTTGGGATTGTCTTGGGAATAAAGTCAGGGGTTAGTGAGAGGACAAGAGAAAGGGAAGGAGTAGCACTACTCCTGAATAAGGAGTTGTGGGAGTATGTGATAGAGTGTAAGAAAGTAAATTCTTGATTGATATGGGTAAAACAGAAAGTTGATGGAGAGAGATGGGTGATTATTGGTGCATATGCACCTGGGAAAAAGAAGAAAGATCATGAGAGGCAAGTGTTTTGGGAGCAGCTGAATGAGTGTCTGAGTGGTTTTGATGCACACGACCGGGTTATAGTGATGGGTGATTTGAATGCAAAGGTGAGTAATGTGGCAGTTGAGGGAATAATTGGTATACATGGAGTGTTCAGTGTTGTAAATGGAAATGGTGAAGAGTTTATAGATTTATGTGCTGAAAAAGGACTGGTGATTGGGAATACCAGGTTTAAAAAGCGAGATATACATAAGTATACGTATATAAGTAGGAGAGATGGCCAGAGAGCGTTATTGGATTACGTGTTGATTGATAGACGCACGAAAGAGAGACTTTTGGATGTTAATGTGCTGAGAGGTGAAACCGGAGGGACGTCTGATCATTATCTTGTGGAAGCGAAGGTGAAGATTTGTGGGGGTTTTCAGAAAAGAAGAAAGAATGTTGGGGTGAAGAGAGTGGTGAGAGTAAGTGAGCTTGGGAAGGAGACTTGTGTGAGGAAGTACCAGGAGAGACTGAGTACAGAATGGAAAAAGGTGACAACAAAGGAGGTAAGGGGAGTGGGGGAGGAATGGGATGTATTTAGGGAAGCAGTGATTGCTTGCGCAAAAGATGCTTGTGGCATGAGAAGCGTGGGAGGTGGGTTGATTAGAAGGGGTAGTGAGTGGTGGATGAAGAAGTAAGATTAGTAGTGAAAGAGAAGAGAGGGGCATTTGGACGATTTTTGCAGGGAAAAAATGCAAATGAGTGGGAGATGTATAAAAAAAAAGAGACAGGAGGTCAAGAGAAAGATGCAAGAGTGAAAAAGAGGGCAAATGAGAGTTGGGATGAGAGAGTATCATTAAATTTTCAGAAGTGGTAGAGGATGTGTGGATCAGGTGTTTGCTTTGAAGAATGTATGTGAGAAATACTTAGAAAAGCAAATGGATTTGTATGTAGCATTTATGGATCTGGAGAAGGCATATGATAGAGTTGATAGAGATGCTCTGTGTAAGGTATTAAGAAAATATGGTGTGGGAGGCAAGTTGCTAGAAGTAGTGAAAAGTTTTTATCGAGGATGTAAGGCATGTGTACGTGTAGGAAGAGAGGAAAGTGATTGGTTCTCAGTGAATGTAGGTTTGCGGCAGGGGTGTGTGATGTCTCCATGGTTGTTTAATTTGTTTATGGATGGGGTTGCTAGGGAGGTGAATGCAAGAGTTTTGGAAAGAATGGCAAGTATGACGTCTGTTGTGGATGAGAGAGCTTGGGAAGTGAGTCAGTCGTTGTTCGCTGATGATAAAGCGCTGATGGCTGATTCATGTGAGAAACTGCAGAAGCTGGTGACTGAGGTTGGTAAAGTATGTGAAAGAAGAAAGTCAAGAGTAAATGTGAATAAGAGCAAGGTTATTAGGTACAGTAGGGTTGAGGGTCAAGTCAACTGGGAGGTAAGTTTGAATGGAGAAAACCTGGAGGAAGTAAAGTGTTTTAGATATCTGGGAGTGGATCTGGCAGCGGATGGAACCATGGAAGCGGAAGTGGATCATAGGTTGGGGGAGGGGGCGAAAATCCTGGGAGCCTTGAAGAATGTGTGGAAGGCGAAAACATTATCTCGGAAAGCAAAAATGGGTATGTTTGAAGGAATAGTGGTTCCAACAATGTTGTATGGTTGCGAGGCGTGGGCTATGGATAGAGTTTTGCGCAGGAGGATGGATGTGCTGGAAATGAGATGTTTGAGGACAATGTGTGGTGTGAGGTGGTTTGATCGAGTAAGTAAGGTAAGGGTAAGAGAGATGTGTGGAAATAAAAAGAGCGTGGTTGAGAGAGCAGAAGAGGGTGTTTTGAAATGGTTTGGGCACATGGAGAGAATGAGTGAGGAAAGATTGACCAAGAGGATATATGTGTCGGAGGTGGAGGGAACGAGGAGAAGTGGGAGACCAAATTGAAGGTGGAAAGATGGATTGAAAAAGATTTTTTGTGATCGGGGCCTGAACATGCAGGAGGGTGAAAGGAGGGCAAGGAATAGAGTGAATTGGATCGATGTGGTATACCGGGGTTGACGTGCTGTCAGTGGATTGAATCAGGGCATGTGAAGCGTCTGGGGTAAACCATGGAAAGCTGTGTAGGTATGTATATTTGCGTGTGTGGACGTATGTATATACATGTGTATGGGGGTGGGTTGGGCCATTTCTTTCGTCTGTTTCCTAGCGCTACCTCGCAAACGTGGGAGACAGCGACAAGGCAAAAAAAAAAAAGAAAAAATTATATATATATATATATATATATATATATATATATATATATATATATATATATATATATATATATATATATATATATATATATATCTGTTTCCCATTTTAGAAAGTTAATACAAGGAGGGGAGGATTTCTGGCCCCCCGCTCCCGTCCCCTCTAGTCGCTTTCTACGACACGCGAGGAATACGTGGGAAGTATTCTTTCACCCCTATCCCCAGGGATAATATACATATATATATACATATACACATACACACACATACACATACATACGCACATATACACACACACACACATACATATATATACATATGAAAAAAGGGTAAGAGAGATGTGTGGAAATAAAAAGAACGTGGTTGAGAGAGCAGAAGAGGGTGTTTTGAAGTGGTTTGGGCACATGGAGAGGATGAGTGAGGAAAGATTGACCAAGAGGATATATGTGTCGGAGGTGGAGGGAACAAGGAGAAGAGGGAGACCAAATTGGAGGTGGAAAGATGGAGTGAAAAAGATTTTGTGTGATCGGGGCCTGAACATGCAGGAGGGTGAAAGGAGGGCAAGGAATAGAGTGAATTGGAGCGATGTGGTATACCGGGGTTGACGTGCTGTCAGTGGATTGAATCAAGGCATGTGAAGCGTCTGGGGTAAGCCATGGAAAGCTGTGTAGGTATGTATATTTGCGTGTGTGGACGTATGTATATACATGTGTATGGGGGGGGGGGGGTTGGGCCATTTCTTTCGTCTGTTTCCTTGCGCTACCTCGCAAACGCGGGAGACAACGACAAAGTATAATAAAAAAAAAAAACAAAGTATATATATATATATATATATATATATATATATATATATATATATATATATATATATATATATATATATATATATATATATATATATTTATATATATTTATATATATATATATATATACCTATATATATATGCATGTGGCCAAACCCACCTACATACATGTCCACATACGCACAAATACATACTTATACATTTCAACATATACATACATATACATACACAGACATTTACATATATACCCATGTACGTAGTCATATTTGCCGCCTTCATCCTTTCTCCTCGCCACTGTGCCACATGAAAAATAGCCTTTCTCTTTCATAGTTCCATCCGCTGCTAAATCCACCCCTAGATATGTAAAACACTTCAGTTCCTCCAGTTCTTCTCTATTTCAAGTTACCTCCAAGTTAACTTGTCTCTCAACCTTACTGAGCCGAGTAACCTTGCTCTAATTCATATTTACTCTCAGCTTTTTGCTTTTACACACTTTACCAAACTTAGTCACCAGCTTCTGCAGTTTCTCACCCGAATTACCAACCAGCGCTGTATTATCAACGAACAAGAACTGACTCACTTCTCAATCCCTTTTATCCACAACAGACTGTATACTTGAACCTCTGTCCAAAACTCTAACATTCTCCTTCCTAACAACCTCATCCTTAAATAACTAAAACAACCATTGAGACATGATTCAGTTCATTGTAGTTTCTCGTACTATTCTTATTACTTAACCGTTTTTATTGCTCCTATTTTTCACACAAACAAACGTAAAACTACATGACCAATTTTCCTGACAGGTTTGTGTCTAAACTGTTATAATGAATTTCCAGGATACATTGTTTATGTACAAATCCTTGTGAAGATGAAAACGATTATGATATGTGTATATGTGTGAAGTGTGAATAGAATTTCTTTACTTCCGTATAAACTTCATTATGATGAAACTCACTGATGTACATACGGGAAATTCTTCTGAAAATTTTACCACATCTTTAGCTTTCTTCTAATTAACGTTTGAATCTAAATCTTAAACAGGAATATGGAGCGAAGATGCAGACTCACACGAACAACTCTGGATGAACGATTCAATCTTATATGGATGTGGTTGTGTGGTGCCCCGACTCATACAATAGCACAAGAGTTGGGAGTCAGTGTCAGTACTGTTTGCCGATGGATAAGACGATGGAAACATGAAGGAAATGTTGACAGAAGACGTAGAGGACGGAAGCAACGTATATATCTTAAAGAAAATGCAGCATATACTCATCATATAGGTTCTCACATTCCTCTAAACTCACTGGATTCTGCTAATTCTTCTATGTTTTAACACACACACACACACATATATATATATATATATATATATATATATATATATATACACGAACAAAGTGCATATGAACGCGCACTTTCATAGAACATACAAACCTCCGACAGCCGGGATCGAACACGGGACCCCTGTGCAACAGGCGGGAGCGCTACCGCTGGGCTATGATCGTCCCTATAGGGAAATGACTATTCGAATACTATGTATTCGTATACCATTCGTCTCACTTTGGTGAGCAACGGGGTCTACACCGTTCATTTCCCATCATGCTTACGCAGCCAGCAGATAGCATTTTACCGAACCTAACTGTACAACGCGGAGGTATACGAATACGAACAAAGTACATATGAACGTGCACAGGGGTCCCTGGATCAATCCTGGCTGTTGGAGGTTTGTATGTTCCATGAAGGTGCGTGTTTATATGCATATATATATATATATATATATATATATATATATATATATATATATATATATATATATATATTCTTTTTCTTTCACACTATTCGCCATCTCCCGCATTAGCGAGGTTGCGTTAAGAACAGAGGACTGGACCTTTGAGGGAATATCCTCACCTGGCCCCCTTCTCTGTCCCTTCTTTTGGAGAATTTAGAAAAAAAAAAGACGAGAGGGGAGGATGTCCAGCCCCCCGCTCCCTTCCCTTTTAGTCGCCTTCTACGACACGCAGGGAATACGTGGGAAGTATTCTTTCTCCCCTATCCCCAGGGATACATATATATATATATATATATATATATATATATATATATATATATATATATATATATATATATATATATATATATATATATATATATATATATATATATATATATATATATATCAGTCTTGTTATTTTTCCAGAACCGAAAATGCAACTTTGTGTGATAGGTAATATTAAGGTACAGAAGAACAAGGTTAGACTGGTAATGAACACATTGATCTAGCGATGAATCGTCGCGGACATACGTAGCGCGACGAGTATGAATCCTGGAACCGGTCAGAAGCTGACCTCCACGTGATCTGGAAGGTCCTTCTTACTACAGCTCAAAATCTCCCGACAGTTATCACAGATGGCATGTTACTAAGTGTTTGTGGGTCTTGTGTTAAACGCATGGGTTCCTGACATAAATACAGTGATGATAACACATAATAAGACATTCCTTATTTCAGTGAAATCAATTCAGTTTTTCAGTCAAACTTTATCATAGATAAAGCCAGAACACTATCTGATGTGATTGATGTGGCCCGGGAGTGGGAAGAGAGGAGCGGGGGGTGGGGGGGTGGGTGAATGGATGGATGGATGGATAGTAAGGAAAGGGAGGCTACAGATCTTTTGGGTGATTTAGGGGTGGGATGGAAGCAGATGATGGGGGAAGTTGGGTGAGAAAGTGGGAGGTGTAGGAGCAGTCAATTGAGGAACTTTATGTTGACCGATGACGTAGAAGAGACAACAAGGGGCAATTTAGGTGAAGGAAGGAGGAAGAGAGTGAGAAAGATGAGCAAAAATTGGAAAGTATTGAGGGTGATTTTAAGCAAAAGAAAAATACAAGAAGAGGGACGAAGAGAGAGTGAGCAAGACGAAATGGAGAAGTGAAGAGAAAGAGAACGTAAGAAGGAAAGAAACGTTAGAAAAGAGAAGGGAGAGTAATGAAATTAATGTGGACTGAGATAGGATGTGGAAAGGAAACATTCTGGGGAGTTAGGGGGATCAAGTTTGAAAGTACTGAGGAGGAGGAGGCGGGGTGGGTGTGAGGACAGACGTAGGGGAAGCTGGAGATAAATGGTGGAAGTTTGCGGCTGGCAGAAGGGTTTACACTTCAGTGCCTTATTTGTTCTGTGTATTCCATTTTAAGTTGCCCGTAACATATAACACTATTCCACATCCTCTCTGTAACAGTTGTCAATGCAATATTTCTGCTATACTTGGAAAATACTAATTTTTGTAATCATATATTGATGAGTCATGATATGTCACTATCATTGTCTTTACTAATCATCTGATGAAAATAAATACAAGAAAGTTTACTTAATTTATTAACATTTCACCATCTGAGGAGAGGATGACCAACAAGGCGAGTGACACTGTGTGGTCATTGTCAAGAGCATGATTACATATTGTTGGGAGAGGAGAGGATGACCAACAAGGCGAGTGACACTGTGTGATCATTGTCAAGAGCATGATTACATATTGTTGGGAGAGGAGAGGATGACCAACAAGGCGAGTGACACTGTGTGGTCATTGTCAAGAGCATGATTACATATTGTTGGGAGAGGAGAGGATGACCAACAAGGCGAGTGACACTGTGTGATCATTGTCAAGAGCATGATTACATATTGTTGGGAGAGGAGAGGATGACCAACAAGGCGAGTGACACTGTGTGGTCATTGTCAAGAGCATGATTACATATTGTTGGGAGAGGTGATGACGTTATTCAGCAATCACCTTTTCCTTATCATTGTAACAAATAGAGCAATACCCGTATATGACATACACATAACAATTGTTAGAATTTTTCCACTAACCAAATTCAAGCTAAAGAAAAGCTAAATGCCAGGTAGAGTATGAGAACGAGGAGACACGCAGCTTCAGTGATGATTTTTTGCACCTTACAAAGTGTTGAGAGAAACAATATTGGCATCAGATCATTATAGGCTGTAGTGTACAATAATGCTACGGAGTGAGTCTCGCCTGCGAATATTCATAATGAGCGGTTGCGTGGGGAACCTCACACATCATGATGATGCTCAATACAATTCGACATATTTTCCAACAAGCTGTAGTGGGACTTATGTTAGTAACTTCACATGTGAATATATCGAAAGAAAACTTCCAATTTGTAAATTTCAAATGACGTAAACTGGCTTGAAGTGACACTGAAAATGGCCATGTCAATGACTTTAAGATCGAGATCAAATTGGATCTTAATGAAAATCAAATTATTCTGGAGGATGAAGTTAAACTCAGATCTCACTTGTGGCGCAATGTTATAGTTGTGTATATATCTAACCATCTTTCTGCTACCGAAATTGATGACTCCGAAACAGCCTTACGGATGCAATATTGGGTACGACTAAACAGCACAGTCCAAACACTTTTCAGATGCACTACTTCCAAGACAATACTTTTCTTAGTCTACATATGATAGACTATGTACTTTATGTCACACGTCATTAAGATACATTCCGCCACTAAATAAGGGTCTGGAAAGGGGAGTACATTGCGGGGGGAGGGGGGTTAAAGAGCGAAGGATCGTGCAGTGGGTGGAACGTCGGGCTGCTCAGTGCAAGAAGGCGTGGGTCAAGCTGAAGGAAGGTCGTGCAGGGATGAGAGGTCATGCGAGGGGTAGTTCGTGTGGAAGATGAGTGGGATAGCCATGCAGCACGTGGGGCTCTGGGAAAGGAACGGCCGTGTAGGAGCAGGGGGGAATTGGAAGAAGGGAGGACAGTGCAAGAGGTGGAAGGGACAGTGAAGGGAGGGCGGTGTAATGAGTGGAGGTCGGGATAGGGAATGTCCATGGTGAGGACTTGAACTGGAGGGAGGGATGACAATGCAGCAGGTGGGGACGGGAAATGGTATGGCAGCTCAGGGGCTAGGAGCCGGGGAAAGAAAGGGCTGTGTACGATTTTGGTGATGAGAAAAGGAGAACCGTGCAAAAGGTGTGGTTTGGAGAAGGGGAGGACCATGCATTAAGTGGGGTTGAGGAGGGAGGGGAGACCCGAGCAGGAGGTGCGGTTGAGGTAGCAGATGGTCGTGAAGGGAGGAGATCATATCGTGAAGGATGTTATGTATATATGTGTAAAAAGATTTGAAAAAGTATGCTTACATGACAGAATGAAGCGTATATTACTGAAAATAGCAGAAGCCCTAGATGCTTTCATATTTTTGCTGAAATAATGGATTTATTACCAAATGAAATGGTAAACTAAGTACGGAAAACAGTGACTGGGTCTAAGATGATACTGTCATAACACAAGTCTTATTTTCCCTCTTACTTTATCTGCAAGTAACACTGAAGACGTCAGTTCCAGTTACAATGATGGAACAGAAAAATATTATACATCATAACGAAATACACGTTCAAGACATATTATGCAATTTATGGAATGAAATTAAACAAAACTGCGAACACAGAAAAAGCTAAATATCAGAGAGATAAGTCCTTGCATGTTCTTTTCAGATATTCACTTGCTAAAGGTAAAGTTCCAGAAGACTGGAAGTTCCCAACGATATCAAAAAACGGTAATAAGTCCATTCTTGGAACTTATCTCCCATTATTTGAGACAAGATTTTGAATCACCAAGGGGATCACCACTTAACCAAAGATGTTTAACGGGAACGTTCATTTCTAACAAACTTGTTTAATTCTTCAAATCAGGTCATCAGGTCATCAGGTCATCAGCAGTTAATAAGTATCATCTTGTAAGATCTACCGAGAGCATTTGATAATGTCTTGCAGCAAATGTTGCTTGCAGAAGTTGCCACATGGTATGGATGAAGTTTTTAATCGGTGGCTAAAAAACAGAAACGTGAAAAGAGTTATGATAAACAATTAAGGCTCAGAATGGCTGTTCGTAACAAGTGGTGTGACACAGGAATCAGTCTTGGTTTTCTTTCTCAAGTATATCATCGACATTGATAATGGACAGCGTTGTAAGATATAGAAATTCGTCGATGGTACAAAACTAACAGATAAACATAGAACAGAAAATGAACCTTTACATCTATAAACTGATGACCAATTAATGATTTGGTCTGACATATTAAGGAATGTGGAGGGCAGTAAAATGAGCTACAAAAGAAACATGAAAGACTTTGGTGTAATAATCTGTAACGGCCTGAAGTCAAGCAAGCAGTACATGTAAGGTGTAAAATGTGTACAAATTTCAAATATTCATAGTTGAGATATTCAAATTTGTCTAAGAAGAAAATCTCTCCTCTGTGTAACTGCACTAGCGAATACCCATTTTCAATATTTTGTTCAGTTTTGGTCACCCTACTTTGACATACATATAGAGAGAAAGGAGAGCTCCCGGACCAGGAAACAAATCCTACGAGAGCTGGTTGGACGTCTTAGAATTTTATAGCTCAGGTAAGAGATGATTACGAGGTGTATTCAGAAATATCAAAAGCATTGATAATCTCGATCTAAGAAGTTCATTACTGTTAGATTTTTCTAAATCCTTTCCTATCAATCTGTACAAAGTTTCTAGAATAGTTTAAAACAAGTGAAAACATACGTTTGAAAGTGTGATTGACAAGTACTTCGGTTCAAGTGTCCGACTGACATCATATGTTTTTCTACTGTTACCATAATAATCTCTGTTTTTAATCTCCTCCACCATCACAAACAGCCTTGGGTGGAATGACAGGTCTCCATATTCCTCCTAAATAATAAGCATCTTTTTCACTTTACTAATCCACGATCGAACTCTCTTTCTCAGGGGTGTATCTACTTCAAGCGTCTTAACTTCATGTCATAACTCTCTTCCACTTCATTTATGATCTCTATTGCCATAAATGTCAGTCGTCTTCTAAAACTAACGTCCTCCATCTTAGAATTGCTGGTCTTACAAGCATCATACACCTACTCAAACCTCACATAATTTCTATATACAGGTTCTCTTACCAACTCCTGTCTGCAATATCTTTTCATATAACCCCCGGCATCATGGGTGGCTAAGAATCTTTTGGTTTCCTCCTGACTCTACTGCCAACGAGAGGGAGGACTTAGACAGTAGAAGTACCGGCCCCTCCCATGACCTTTCCCTCTCTGTTATTATTCCGCTTTTTCTTTTCATTCTACCAACATTCGTGGCCTTTCTATCAATAACCTTTTTGCTGAATATTTCTCGAGTAATTCTCCTACTATCTTATATCTCTCCAAGACCCAGTTGTCTAATGATATTCATTCTAGCTCTTTTTTGTATCCAACTACAACCCCCACTTGCGATTCCGGTTCAAACGTGGTGTCTTTGCTTAATCCAAAATCAACACACCTGTTGCACGCTTCAAGGATATTGAGTCCTCAAACTTTGATGTTATGTGGCTCAAGGTCTGTCTCCCAACTACCACACTTTCCCTCTGTTTCGCCTATTGCTCTCTTGATTATGTCCTCTCACACGCAAGCGGAGATCCTCTAGTCAAGGGATTTCAACATTTACCGTAGGGAATGGATGAATTCTTTCCATTCGGAAATGGACTTGAAACCCTCACGTTCTCCATTCTTGATGCTCTGGAGTGAATCATCTCCACCCCTACCCATATTCCTGACAGGTGTGACCGCTCTCGTAATATGACTTTGCTTTTTCACCTCTAGTCCCTCTAGTCCGTCTCTCCTTCAGTTGGTTCATCTGACTGCAGTCTCATAAATGTATATATTCTAACGTCACCTACCCCTCCAACAGCACCATGTAAACGTATATTTTGGCACTTCAGGAAAACTTTCTGAAATAACTCATGAAATTTCTTTTCTGACTTTCCTTGGGTAAATTACTCTCTCTTAGGAAATGATGCCTCCGTCTCCACCAAACGCATAGCAGAAGTTATTGTTGTGGGAATGGATCCATTTATCCTCTCTTTCTTCAAGATTACCTCTTTTTTCAATCCATGGTTCAACCGTTCCTGTTCTGAAGCCATTCAGGCAAGGAATTAGGCATAACGGGCTCGGAAGAACTCTCCCTCCTGCAATTCTCATTCAGCCCGTAATAACTGCAAGTACGTTATTTGTGAGGCAAGGTGATCCTTTAGTCAAAGGCATTGTGATATTCTTTCTTCATCATCTACTGGGAGGTCTTTCTAGTCTTAACTAACAACATCTCTAACAACTTCAGATGTTCTACTTTTCTTTCACTTTTCCGTTCTTGCGGTACTACAGCTGTCTCTTCTGTACACAACGTAAATATCTTTTCCTTCCCATTTCAGCTCTAACTTAATCTTGGATGACTCTAACATTCCTTCACATCCGGATGCTCCTGTTATCGATTTATGCCCCTGTCCGTAATTTTTTTTCAAACCGTCCGAAAAGCGTTTCTCTCTCTGGACACAAGCAAGGCTTATTGTGCTAATGGAGTCCATCGTGTACTGAAAGACTTTGCCTCTGAAAATGCATCTGTGCTTGCTCGTCTGTTCCGTTTCTGTTTAAAAACCAGAATCTTACCTTCTTGGAGGCATGCGCTAGATCATTCAATTCCTAAGAAATATGACTGTTCTGACCCCAATATAACTATCGTCGTATTGTTTTGACAACTACCATTTCCGAATTCTTTTAATCCCTCCTCAACTTCCATATCCTCAGTCGCCCTGAATCTCAGTCTACTCTCTGATCACCATAAGGCTTTCGTAAGTCGAGATCAGCAGGTGATATTCTTTACTATCTTATCAATATCTTGTCATCATTCATAATAGATCTTTGGGAGTCATATGTATTTGCTATTGACATATCCAAAGTTTTGACAGGCTGTGGTATTGGAGTCTTATCCCCACTCTCACCTTGCTCCCTCGTATCTGGCTTCTTCTCTGGCCTACATGTTTCTGTAGTTTTTGATGGATCAGCCTTAACCCCCTTTCACCCTTCTTCATCAAAAACTGAGTCCCTCAATGTTCTGTCCTGTCTCTTACACTTTTTCTCCGTTTTATCAACAACTTCCTTTCTCCAGTAGATAACCAAATCTGCTCATACGCTGGTAACACTGCGTTCCTCCACATCCTTCAGTTCTGCTCTTTTCCTCACTTAATCCGCATTTCGTTTCGACACAAATTCCTCGGTAAACTCAAACTCGGACAGGGTATCTCAGTGGAGCAGAGGAAATAATGTTTAGTTTGATTCATACAAATTCCAGTTTCTACCCATACCTCTGTCAAAAAATCCTCACAAAGTTCGTGTCTCTTTCAATAGTTCTCTACTTCCACCTCTTGACTCTATTAAGGTAATTAGTATTACTGTAACATCAACGCTTTCTTAGAAACCTCAGATTACGGATATAGATAAGTCTGTCTTAAAGAAACTAGGATTCCTGTTTAGATGTCGAAGTAACTCTTCTTTCTAAACGTTGCTCTATCTATATAAGGGATCAGTCCTGCCTTGTGTGGATCACTGATCTCACATCTAGTGTAGTTGCACCTCTGCATCCTCGCTTAAGAGAGTTGAGTCAAAAGACGCCGACTTATAAACTCTTTCAGGCCACTATCAGAACTTATCCCCTTGCCCTACTCTTCTACGGGTATTACTTTACTTTTTCTCCCGCTATCTGGCTACTTGTGTAAAGTTCTACATATCAGAAACAAAAACGAAAATCCAAATTACGCTACGAATTCTGTTGAAATGCAACGGGTCAATCAATGTGAGTCTCTGTTGACCTGGAACAAAGTAAGCAGTGTACAGAAGCAGTGAAAAGAACGAACACTATCCTTTGAATCATGAGTGAGGCTTTCCAATTCAAGTCAAGGGAAATTATCCGTATTCTTTACAGTTCATTGGCTAACCGTTATCTTAAACATTGAGTTCAGTTTTGCTCACCTTGCGTAAAAAAGAAAGACAGTACAAAATTTTGCTAATAAGATGATTCACGGACTGAGAAGCAAATCCCATGAAACCTGATTAAAAACCGCAAATCTATACATCATAGAAAAAAGAAGGTTGAGAACTGATGGAAACCAAGTATTCAAACTTACTAGAGACTTTGATAATCTTGATATATCAAGCTAATTATGATTTGAATCGTTTAATTTCACTCAAAAACTGGCTGCAATCGCTTAGGTAAAAGTTTTGTCTCGAATGAGGCGAGGAACTCTTTAACAGGTTTGTTGAAATAAAGAATAATTTACCAATTATATTAGCATTGATACGGATAAGTTTTAGAAAAGACTTAATATTGTGTCGCTTCAGATACACGACTTCCAATATTTGTGCTTATCAATCATATTGAAAATTTGCATATTTTCTAATATATATATATATATATATATATATATATATATATATATATATATATATATATATATATATATATATATATATATATATATATATATATATATATATATATATATATATATATATATATATATATATTTTTCAAGGCTCCCAAAATTTTCGCCCCCTCCCCCACCCTATGATCCACTTCCGCTTCCATGGTTCCATCCGCTGACAGATCCACTCCCAGATATCTAAAACACTTCACTTCCTCCAGTTTTTCTCCATTCAAACTCACCTCCCAATTGACTTGACCCTCAACCCTACTGTACCTAATAACCTGGCTCTTATTCACATTTACTCTTAACTTTCTTCTTCCACACACTTTACCAAACTCCGTCACCAGCTTCTGCAGTTTCTCACATGAATCCGCCACCAGCGCTGTATCATCAGCGAACAACAACTGACTCACTTCCCAAGCTCTCTCATCCCCAACAGACTTCATACTTGCCCCTCTTTCCAAGACTCTTGCATTTACCTCCCTAACAACCCCATCCATAAACAAATTAAACAACCATGGAGACATCACACACCCCTGCCGCAAACCTACATTCACTGAGAACATTATCCCGGAAAGCAAAAATGGGTATGTTTGAAGGAATAGTGGTTCCAACAATGTTGTATGGTTGCGAGGCGTGGGCTATGGATAGAGTTGTTCGCAGGAGGATGGATGTGCTGGAAGTGAGATGTTTGAGGACAATGTGTGGTGTGAGGTGGTTTGATCGAGTAAGTAACGTCAGGGTAAGAGAGATGTGTGGAAATAAAAAGAGCGTGGTTGAGAGAGCAGAAGAGGGTGTTTTGAAATGGTTTGGGCACATGGAGAGAATGAGTGAGGAAAGATTGACCAAGAGGATATATGTGTCGGAGGTGGAGGGAACGAGGAGAAGAGGGAGACCGAATTGGAGGTGGAAAGATGGAGTGAAAAGGATTTTGTGTGATCGGGGCCTGAACATGCAGGAGGGTGAAAGGAGGGCAAGGAATAGAGTGAATTGGAGCGATGTGGTATACAGGGGTTGACGTCCTGTCAGTGGACTGAATCAGGGCATGTGAAGCGTCCGGGGTAAACCATGGAAAGCTGTGTAGGTATGTATATTTGCGTGTGTGGACGTGTGTATGTACATGTGTATGGGGGGGGTTGGGCCATTTCTTTCGTCTGTTTCCTTGCGCTACCTCGCAAACGTGGGAGACAGCGACGAGGTAAAAAAAAAAAAATATATATATATATATATATATATATATATATATATATATATATATATATATATATATATATATATATATATATATATATATATATATATATATATATATATATATATATATATCGGGGAGGTGGCGATGGGAGTGAATATGTTCAGACTGTGTGAATTGTGTGCATGGGTATGTATGTATGTGTCTGTGTGTGTATATATATGTGTACATTTAGATGTATAGGTATGTATATTTGCGTGTGTGGACGTGTATGTATATACATGTGTATGGAGGTGTTTTGGGGCCTTTTCTTTCGTCTGTTTCCTTTGCGGAAGATGAAAGCCGGCAAGGCAGCAGGTTTGGATGGTATTGCAGTGGAATTTATTTAAAAAGAGGGGTGACTGTATTGTTGACTGGTTGGTAAGGTTATTTAATGTATGTATGACTCACGGTGAGGTGCCTGGGGATTGGCGGAATGCGTGCATAGTGCCATTGTACAAAGGCAAAGGGGATAAGAGTGAGTGCTCAAATTACAGAGGTATAAGTTTGTTGAGTATTCCTGGTAAATTATATGGGAGGGTATTGATTGAGAGGGTGAAGGTATGTACAGAGCATCAGATTGGGGAAGAGCAGTGTGGTTTCAGAAGTGGTAGAGGATGTGTGGATAAGGTGTTTGCTATGAAGAATGTATGTGAGAAACACTTAGAAAAGCAAATGGATTTGTATGTAGCATTTATGGATCTGGAGAAGGCATATGATACAGTTGATAGAGATGCTCTGTGGAAGGTATTAAGAATATATGGTGTGGGAGGCAAGTTGTTAGAAGCAGTGAAAAGTTTTTATCGAGGATGTAAGGCATGTGTACGTGTAGGAAGAGAGGAAAGTGATTGGTTCTCAATGAATGTAGGTTTCCGGCAGGGGTGTGTGATGTCTCCATGGTTGTTTAATTTGTTTATGGATGGGGTTGTTAGGGAGGTGAATGCAAGAGTTTTGGAAAGAGGGGCAAGTATGAAGTCTGTTGGGGATGAGAGAGCTTGGGAAGTGAGTCAGTTGTTGTTCGCTGATGATACAGCGCTGGTGGCTGATTCATGTGAGAAACTGCAGAAGCTGGTGACTGAGTTTGGTAAAGTGTGTAGAAGAAGAAAGTTAAGAGTAAATGTGAATAAGAGCAAGGTTATTAGGTACAGTAGGGTTGAGGGTCAAGTCAACTGGGAGGTGAGTTTGAATGGAGAAAAACTAGAGGAAGTGAAGTGTTTTAGATAAATGGGAGTGGATCTGGCAGCGGATGGAACCATGGAAGCGGAAGTGGATCATAGGGTGGGGGAGGGGGCGAAAATTCTGGGAGCCTTGAAGAATGTGTGGAAGTCGAGAACATTATCTCGGAGAGCAAAAATGGGTATGTTTGAAGGAATAGTGGTTCCAACAATGTTGTATGTTTGACCGAATTGGAGGTGGAAAGATGGAGTGAAAAGGATTTTGTGTGATCGGGGCCTGAACATGCAGGAGGGTGAAAGGAGGGCAAGGAATAGAGTGAATTGGAGCGATGTGGTATACAGGGGTTGACGTGCTGTCAGTGGATTGAATCGGGGCATGTGAAGCGTCTGGGGTAAACCATGGAAACCAGTGTAGGTATGTATATTTGCGTGTGTGGACGTATGTATATACATGTGTATGGGGGTGGGTTGGGCCATTTTTTCGTCTGTTTCCTTGCGCTACCTCGCAAACGCGGGAGACAGCGACAAAGCAAAATAAAAAAAAAAATATATATATACATATATATATATATATATATATATATATATATATATATATATATATATATATATATATATATATATATATATATATATATATATATATACACATATATATATATATATATATATATATATATATATATATATATATATATATATATATATATATATATATATATATATATATATATATATATATATATATATATATATATATATATATATATATATATAGATATATATGTGTATATATATATATATATATATATATATATATATATATATATATATATATATATATATATATATATATATATATATATATATATATATATTTTTTTTTTTTATACTTTGTCGCTGTCTCCCGCGTTTGCGAGGTAGCGCATGGAAACAGACGAAAGAAATGGCCCAACCCCCCCCATACATATGTACATACACACGTCCACACACGCAAATATACATACCTACACAGCTTTCCATGGTTTACCCCGGACGCTTCACATGCCTTGATTCAATCCACTGACAGCACGTCAACCCCTGTATACCACATCGCTCCAATTCACTCTATTCCTTGCCCTCCTTTCACCCTCCTGCATGTTCAGGCCCCGATCACACAAAATCCTTTTCTCTCCATCTTTCCACCTCCAATTTGGTCTCCCTCTTCTCCTCGTTCCCTCCACCTCCGACACATATATCCTCTTGGTCAATCTTTCCTCACTCATTCTCTCCATGTGCCCAAACCATTTCAAAACACCCTCTTCTGCTCTCTCAACCACGCTCTTTTTATTTCCACACATCTCTCTTACCCTTACGTTACTTACTCGATCAAACCACCTCACACCACACATTGTCCTCAAACATCTCATTTCCAGCACATCCATCCTCCTGCGCACAACTCTATCCATAGCCCACGCCTCGCAACCATACAACATTGTTTGAACTACTATTCATTCAAACATACCCATTTTTGTTTTCCGGGATAATGTTCTCGACTTCCACACATTTTTCAAGGCTCCCAAAATTTTTGCCCCCTCCCCCACCCTATGATCCACTTCCGCTTCCATGGTTCCATCCGCTGACAGATCCACTCCCAGATATCTAAAACACTTCACTTCCTCCAGTTTTTCTCCATTCAAGCTCACCTCCCAATTGACTTGACCCTCAACCCTACTGTACCTAATAACCTTGCTCTTATTCACATTTACTCTTAACTTTCTTCTTCCACACACTTTACCAAACTCCGTCACCAGCTTCTGCAGTTTCTCACATGAATCCGCCACCAGCGCTGTATCATCAGCGAACAACAACTGACTCACTTCCCAAGCTCTCTCATCCCCAACAGACTTCATACTTGCCCCTCTTTCCAAGACTCTTGCATTTACCTCCCTAACAACCCCATCCATAAACAAATTAAACAACCATGGAGACATCACACACCCCTGCCGCAAACCTACATTCACTGAGAACCAATCACTTTCCTCTCTTCCTACACGTACACATGCCTTACATCCTCGATAAAAACTTTTCACTGCTTCTAACAACTTGCCTCCCACACCATATATTCTTAATACCTTCCACAGAGCATCTCTATCAACTCTATCATATGCCTTCTCCAGATCCATAAATGCTACATACAAATCCATTTGCTTTTCTAAGTATTTCTCACATACATTCTTCAAAGCAAACACCTGATCCACACAACCTCTACCACTTCTGAAACCACACTGCTCTTCCCCAATCTGATGCTCTGTACATGCCTTCACCCTCTCAATCAATACCCTCCCATATAATTTACCAGGAATACTCAACAAACTTATACCTCTGTACTTTGAGCACTCACTCTTATCCCCTTTGCCTTTGTACAATGGCACTATGCACGCATTCCGCCAATCCTCAGGCACCTCACCATGAGTCATACATACATTAAATAACCTTACCAACCAGTCAACAATACAGTCACCCCCTTTTTTAATAAATTCCACTGCAATACCATCCAAACCTGCTGCCTTGCCGGCTTTCATCTTCCGCAAAGCTTTTACTACCTCTTCTCTGTTTACCAAATCATTTTCCCTAACCCTCTCACTTTGCACACCACCTCGACCCAAACACCCTATATCTGCCACTCTGTCATCAGACACATTCAACAAACCTTCAAAATACTCATTCCATCTCCTTCTCACATCACCACTACTTGTTATCACCTCCCCATTTACGCCCTTCACTGAAGTTCCCATTTGCTTCCTTGTCTTACGCACCCTATTTACCTCCTTCCAGAACATCTTTTTATTCTCCCTAAAATTTAATGATACTCTCTCACCCCAACTCTCATTTGCCCTTTTTTTCACCTCTTGCACCTTTCTCTTGACCTCCTGTCTCTTTCTTTTATACTTCTCCCACTCAATTGCATTTTTTCCCTGCAAAAATCGTCCAAATGCCTCTCTCTTCTCTTTCACTAATACTCTTACTTCTTCATCCCACCACTCACTACCCTTTCTAAACAGCCCACCTCCCACTCTTCTCATGCCACAAACATTTTTTGCGCAATCCATCACTGATTCCCTAAATACATCCCATTCCTCCCCCACTCCCCTTACTTCCATTGTTCTCACCTTTTTCCATTCTGTACACAGTCTCTCCTGATATATATATATATATATATATATATATATATATATATATATATATATATATATATATATATATATATATATATATATATATATATATATATATATATATATATATATATATATATATATATATATATATATATATATATATATATATATATATATATATATATATATATATATATATATATATATATATATATATATATATATATATATATATATATATATATATATATATATATATATATATATATATATATATATATATATCAGGAGAGACTGTGTACAGAATGGAAAAAGGTGAGAACAATGGAAGTAAGGGGAGTGGGGGAGGAATGGGATGTATTTAGGGAATCAGTGATGGATTGCGCAAAAGATGTTTGTGGCATGAGAAGAGTGGGAGGTGGGCTGTTTATATATATATATATATATATATATATATATATATATATATATATATATATATAAGGAAACAGACGAAAGCAATGGCCCAAAACACCCCCATACACATGTATATACATACACGTCCACACACGCAAATATACATACCTATACATCTAAACGTACACATATATATACACACACAGACACATACATACATACCCATGCACACAATTCACACTGTCTGAACATATTTACTCCCATCGCCACCTCCCCATACATGGAATACCATCCCCCTCCCCCCTCAAGTGTGCGAGGTAGCGGTAGGAAAAGACAACAATGGCCCCTGTTCGTTCACACTCATGCTCTAGCTGTCATGCAATAATGCCCGAAACCACAGCTCCCTTTCCACATCCAGGCCCCACACAACTTTCCATGCTTTACCCAGAAGCTTCACACGCCATGATTCAATCCATTGACAGCACGTCAACCCCGGTATACCACATCGATCCAATTCACTCTATTCCTTGCCCGCCTTTCACCCTCCTGCATGTTCAGGCCCCGATCACTCAAAATCTTTTTCACTCCATCTTTCCACCTCCAATTTGGTCTTCCACTTCTCCTCGTACCCTCCACCTCTGACATATATATCCTCTTGGTCAATCTTTCTTCACTCATTCTCTCCATGCGCCCAGACCATTTCAAGACACCCTCTTCTACTCTCTCAACAACACTCTTTTTATTTCCATACATCTCTCTTACCCTTACATTACTTACTCGATCAAACCACCTCACACCACACATTGTCCTCAAACATCTCATTTCCAGCACATCCACCCTCCTGCGCACAACTCTATCCATAGCACACGTCTCGCAACCATACAACATTGTTGGAACCACTATTCCTTCAAATATACCCATTTTTACTTTCCGAGATAATGTTCTCGACTTCCACACATTCTTCAAGGCTCCCAGGATTTTCGCCCCCTCCCCCACCCTATGATTCACTTCCGCTTCCATGCTTCCATCCGCTGGCAGATCCACTCCCAGATATCTAAAGCACTTTACTTCCTCCAGTTTTCATCCATTCAAACTTTCCTCCTAATTGACTTGACCCTCAACCCTACTGTCCCTAATAACTTTGCTCTTATTCACATTTACTCTTAACTTTCTTCTTCCACACACTTTACCAAACTCAGTCACCAGCTTCTGCAGTTTCTCACATGAATCAGCAACCAGCGCTGTATCATGAGCGAACAACAACTGACTCACTTCCCAAGCTCTCTCATCCAAAATAGACTTCATACTTGCCCCTATTCTCAAAACTCTTGCATTCACCTCCCTAACAACCCTATCCATAAACAAATTAAACAACCTTGGACACATCACACACCCCAGCCGCAAACCTATATTCACTGAGAACCAATAACTTTCCTCTCTTCCTACACTTACATATGCCTTAAATCCTCGATAAAAACTTTTCACTACTTCTAATAACTTGCCTCCCACACCATATATTCTTAATGCCTTCCACAGAGCATCTCTATCAACTCTATCATATGCCTTTTCCAGATCCATAAATGCTACATACAAATTCATTTCCTTTTCTAAGTATTTCTCACATACATTCTTCAAAGCAAACACCTGATCCACACATCCTCTACCAATTCTGAAACCACACTGCTCTTCCCCAATCCGATGCACTGTACAAGCAATCACCCTCTCAATCAAAGCCCTCCAATATGATTTACCCGGAATACTCAACAAACTTAAACCTCTGTACTTTGAGCACTCACTCTTATCCCCTTTGCCTTTGTACAATGGCACTATGTGCGCATTCCGCCAATCCTAAGGCACCTCACCATGAGTCATACATACATTAAGTAACCTTACCAACCAGTCAACAATACAGTCACCCCCTTTTTTAATAGATTCCACTGCAATACCATCCAAACCTGCTGCCTTGCCGGCTTTCATCTTCCGCAAAGCTTTTACTACATGTTCTCTGTTTACCAAATCATTTTCCCTAACCCTCTCACTATGCACACCACCTCGACCAAAACACCCTATATCTGCCACTCTATCATCAAACACATTCAACAAACCTTCAAAATACTCACTCCATCTCCTTCTCACATCACCACTACTTGTTATCACCTCCCCATTACCGCCCTTCACTGAAGATCACATTTGCTCCCTTGTTTTATGCACTTTATTTACCTCCTTCCAGAACATCTTTTTATTCTCCCTAAAATTTAAGGATACTCTTTCACCCCAACTCTCATTTGCCCTCTTTTTCACCTCTTGCACCTTTCTCTTGACCCCGTGTCTCTTCCTTTTATACATCTCCCACTCAATTGCATTTTTTCCCTGCAAAAATCGTCCAGATGCCTTTCTTTTCTCTTTCACTAATAATCTTACTTCTTCATATATATATATATATATATATATATATATATATATATATATATATATATATATATATATATATATATATATATATATATATATATATATATATGTATATATATATATATATATATATATATATATATATATATATATATATATATATATATATATATATATATATATATATATATATATATATATATATATATATATATATATATATTATTTATCTATTTCTTATACTTTGTCGCTGTCTCCCGAGTTTGCGAGGTAGCGCGAGGAAACAGACGAAAGAAATGGCCCCCCCCCCCATACACATGTATATACATACGTCCACACACGCAGATATACATACCTACACAGCTTTCCATGGTTTACCCCAGACGCTTCACATGCCCTGCTTCAATCCACTGACAGCATATATATATATATATATATATATATATATATATATATATATATATATATATATATATATATATATATATATATATATATATATATCTCGGAAAGCAAAAATGGGTATGTTTGAAGGAATAGTGGTTCCAACAATGTTGTATGGTTGCGAGGCGTGGGCTATGGATAGAGTTGTGCGCAGGAGGATGGATGTGCTGGAAATGAGATGTTTGAGGACAATGTGTGGTGTGAGGTGGTTTGATCGAGTAAGTAACGTAAGGGTAAGAGAGATGTGTGGAAATAAAAAGAGCGTGGTTGAGAGAGCAAAAGAGGGTGTTTTGAAATGGTTTGGGCACATGGAGAGAATGAGTGAGGAAAGATTGACCAAGAGGATATATGTGTCGGAGGTGGAGGGAACGAGGAGAAGAGGGAGACCAAATTGGAGGTGGAAAGATGGAGTGAAAAAGATTTTGTGTGATCGGGGCCTGAACATGCAGGAGGGTGAAAGGAGGGCAAGGAATAGAGTGAATTGGAGCGATGTGGTATACAGGGGTTGACGTGCTGTCAGTGGATTGAATCAAGGCATGTGAAGCGTCTGGGGTAAACCATGGAAAGCTGTGTAGGTATGTATATTTGCGTGTGTGGACGTGTGTATGTACGTGTGTATGGGGGTTGGGCCATTTCTTTCGTCTGTTTCCTCGCGCTACCTCGCAAACGCGGGAGACAGCGACAAAGTATAAAAAAAAAAAAAAAAAAAAAAATATATATATATATATATATATATATATATATATATATATATATATATATATATATATATATATATATATATATTATTTATTTTTTTCATTATACTTTGTCGCTGTCTCCCGTGTTTGCGAGGTAGCGCAAGGAAACAGACGAAAGAAATGCCCCCCCCCCATACACATGTATATAGATACATCCACACACGCAAATATACATACCTACACAGCTTTCCATGGTTTACCCCAGACGCTTCACATGCCTTGATTCAATCCACTGACAGCACGTCAACCCCGGTATACCACATCGCTCCAATTCACTCTATTCCTTGCCCTCCTTTCACCCTCCTGCATGTTCAGGCCCCGATCACACAAAATCTTTTTCACTCCATCTTTCCACCTCTTTTGGTCTCCCTCTTCTCCTTGCTCCCTCCACCTCCGACACATATATCCTCTTGGTCAATCTTTCCTCACTCATTCTCTCCATGTGACCAAACCATTTCATAACACCCTCTTCTGCTCTCTCAACCACACTCTTTCTATCTCCAAACATCTCCCTTACCCTTACATTACTTACTCGATCAAACCACCTCACACCACATATTGTCCTCAAACATCTCATTTCCAGCACATCCACCCTCCTGCGCACAACTCTATCCATAGCCCACGCCTCGCAACCATACAACATTGTTGGAACCATTATTCCTTCAAACATACCCATTTTTGCTTTCTGAGATAATGTTCTCGACTTCCCTACATTCTTCAAGGCTCCCAAAATTTTGGCCCACCTCCCAGACTCTATGATTCACTTCCGTTTCCATGGTTCCATCCGCTACCAATTCCACTCCCAGATATCTAAAACACTTCACTTCCTCCAGTTTTTCTCCATTCAAACTTACCTCCCAATTGACTTGACCCACAACCCTACTGTACCTAAAAACCTTGCTCTTATTCACATTTACTCCTAACTCTCTACTTTCACACACTTTACCAAACTCAGTCACCAGCCTCTGCAGTTTTCTCACATGAATCAGCCACCAGCGCTGTATCATCAGCGAACAACAACTAACTCACTTCCCAAGCTCTCTCATACACAACAGACTGCATACTTGCCCCTCTTTTCAAAACTCTTGTATTCACCTCCCTAACAACCCCATCCATAAACAAATTAAACAACCATGGAGACATCACATATCCCTGCCTCAAACCAACATTCACTGAGAACCAGTCACTTTACTCTCTTCCTACACGTACACATCCCTTACATCCTCGATAAAAACTTTTCACTACTTCTAACAACTTGCCTCCCACACCATATATTCTTAATACCTTCCACAGAGCATCTCTATCAACTCTCTCATATGCCTTCTCCAGATCCATAAATGCTACATACAAATCCATTTGCTTTTCTAAGTATTTCTCACATAAATTCTTCAAAGGAAACACCTGGTCCACACATCCTCTACCCCTTCTGAAACCACACTGCTCTTCCCCAATCTGATATTCTGTACATGCCTTCACCCTCTCAATCAATACCCTCACATATAATTTACCAGGAATACTCAAGAAACTTATGCCTCTGAAATTTGAGCACTCACTCTTATACCATTTGCCTTTGTACAATGGCACTATGCACGGATTCCGCCAATCCTCAGGCACCTCACCATGAGTCATACATACATTAAATAACCTTACCAACCAGTCAATATTACAGTCACCCCCTTTTTTAATAGATTCCACTGCAATACCATCCAAACCTGCTGCCTTGCCGGTTTTCATCTTCCGCAAAGCTTTTACTACCTCTTCTCTGTTTTATATATATATATATATATATATATATATATATATATATATATATATATATATATATATATTGATTGATTAAGAGGGTAAAGGCATGTATAGAGCATCAGATTGGGTAAGAGCTGTGTTGTTTCAGAAGTGGTAGAGGATGTGTGGATCAGGTGTTTGCTTTGAAGAATGTATGTGAGAAATACTTAAAAAAACAAATGGATTTGTATGTGGCATTTATGGATCTGGAGAAGACATATGATAGAGTTGATAGAGGTGCTCTGTGGAAGGTATTAAGAATATATGGTGTGGGAGGCAAGTTGTTAGAAGCAGTGAAAAGTTTTTATCGAGGATGTAAAGTATGTGTACGTGTAGGAAGAGATGAAAGTGATTGGTTCTCAGTGAATTTAGGTTTGCGGCAGGGGTGTGTGATGTCTCCATGGTTGTTTAATTTGTTTATGGATAGGGTTGTTAGGGAGGTGAATGCAAGAGTTTTGGAAAGAGGGGCAAGTATGAAGTCTGTTGGGGATGAGAAAGCTTGGGAAGTGAGTCAGTTGTTGTTCGCTGATGATACAGCGCTGGTGGCTGATTCATGTGAGAAACTGCAGAAGCTGGTGACTGAGTTTGGTAAAGTATGTGAAAGAAGAAAGTTAAGAGTAAATGTGAATAAGAGCAAGGTTATTAGGTACAGTAGGGTTGAGGGTCAAGTCAATTGGGAGGTAAGTTTGAATGGAGAAAAACTGGAGGAAGTAAAGTGTTTTAGATATCTGGGAGTTGATCTGGCAGCGGATGGAACCATGGAAGCGGAAGTGGGTCATAAGGTGGGGGAGGGGGCGAAAATTCTGGGAGCCTTGAAGAATGTGTGGAAGTCGAGAACATTATCTCCGAAAGCAAAAATGGTTATGTTTGAAGGAATAGTGGTTCCAACAATGTTGTATGGTTGCGAGACGTGGGCTATGGATAGAGTTGTGCGCAGGAGGATGGATGTGCTGGAAATGAGATGTTTGAGGACAATGTGTGGTGTGAGGTGGTTTGATCGAGTAAGTAACGTAAGGGTAAGAGAGATGTGTGGAAATAAAAGAGCGTGGTTGAGAGTGCAAGAGAGGGTGTTTTGAAATGGTTTGGGCACATGGAGAGAATGAGTGAGGAAAGATTGACCAAGAGGATATATGTGTCGGAGGTGGAGGGAACGACGAGTGGGAGACCAAATTGGAGGTGGAAAGATGGAGTGAAAAAGATTTTGTGTGATCGGGGCCTGAACATGCAGGAGGGTGAAAGGAGGGCAAGGAATGGAGGGAATTGGATCGATGTGGTATACCGGGGTTGACATGCTGTCAGTGGATTGAATCAGGGCTTGTGAAGCGTCTGGGATAAACCAGGGAATGCTGGGTATGTATGTATATTTGCGTGTGTGGATATATGTATATACATGTGTGTGGGGGTGGGTTGGGCCATTTCTTTCGTCTGTTTTCTTGCGCTACCTCGCAAACGCGGGAGACAGCGAGAGAGCAAGAAAAAAAAAAGAAAATATATATATATATATATAGATGTGAAAAAAAGGAGGGATAGGTAGTATGTTTGAGAATAGGAACATGGATGTTTTGGATCTGAGTGAAACGAAGCTTAAGGGTAAAAGGGAAGAGTGGTTTGGGAATGTCTTGGGAGTAAAGTCAGGGGTGAGTGAGAGGACAAGAGCAAGGGAAGGAGTAGCACTACTCCTATAACAGGAGTTGTGGGAGTATGTGATAGAATGTAAGAAAGTAAATTCTAGATTAATATGGGTAAAACTAAAAGTTGATGAAGAGAGATGGGTGATTATTGGTGCATATGCACCTGGGCATGAGAAGAAAGATCATGAGAGGCAAGTGTTTCGTGAGCAGCTGAATGAGTGTGTTAGTGGTTTTGATGCAGAAGACCGGGTAGTTGAGGCAATAATTGGTATACATGGGGTGTTCAGTGTTGTAAATGGAAATTGTGAAGAGCTTCTGGAATTATGGGCTGAAAAAGGACTGGTGATTGGGAATACCTGGTTTAAAAAGCGAGATATACATAAGTATACGTATGTAAGTAGGAGAGATGGCCAGAGAGCGTTATTGGATTACGTGTTAATTGACAGGCGCGCGAAAGAGAGACTTTTGGATGTTAAAGTGCTGAGAGGTGTAACTGGAGGGATGTCTGATCATTATCTTTTGGAGGCGAGGGTGAAGATTTGTAGGGGTTTTCAGAAAAAAAGAGAGAATGTTGGGGTGAAAAGGGTGCTGAGAGTAAGTGAGCCTGGGAAGGAGACTTTTGTGAGGAAGTACCAGGAGAGACTGAGTATAGAATTGAAAAAGGTGAGAACAAAGGATGTATGTTGAGTGGGGAAGGAATGGGACGTATTTAGTGAAGCAGTGATGGCTTGCGCAAAAGATGCTTCTGGCATGAGAAGCGTGGGAGGTGGGTTGATTAGAAAGGATAGAGAGTGGTGGGATGAAGAAGTAAGATTTTTAGTGAAAGAGAAGAGAGAGGTATTTGGACGATTTTTGCAGGGAAAAAATGCAAATGAGTG
Organism: Panulirus ornatus; assembly: GCF_036320965.1. Taxonomy (NCBI): domain Eukaryota; kingdom Metazoa; phylum Arthropoda; class Malacostraca; order Decapoda; family Palinuridae; genus Panulirus; species Panulirus ornatus. The sequence goes on from NC_092225.1 coordinate 39,384,823, forward strand.
GGAGATGTATAAAAGAAACGGACAGGAGGTCAAGAGAAAGGTGCATGAGATGAAAAAGAAGGCAAATGAGAGTTGGGTGAGAGAGTATCATTAAATTTTAGGGAGAATAAAAAGTTGTTTTGGAAGGAGGTAAATAAAGTGCTTAAGACAAGGGAGCAAATGGGAACTTCAGTGAAGAGGGCAAATGGGTAGGTGATAACAAGTAATGTTGATGTGAGAAGGAGATTGAGTGGGTCTTTTGAAGGTTTGTTGAATGTGTTTGATGATAGAGTGGCAGATATAGAGTGTTTTGGTCGAGGTGGTGTGCAAAGTGAGACCGTTAGGGAAAATGATTTGGTAAACAGAGAAGAGGTAGTAAAAGCTTTGTGGAAGATGAAAGTCGGCAAGGCAGCAGGTTTGGATGGTATTGTAGTGTAATTTATTAAAAAAGGGGGTGACTGTATTGTTGACTGGTTGGTAAGGTTATTTAATGTATGTATGATTCATGGTGAGATGCCTGAGGATTTGCGGAATCCGTGCATAGTGCCATTGTATAAAGGCAAAGGGGATAAGAGTGAGTACTCAGATTACAGAGATATAAGTTTGTTGAGTATTCCTGGTAAATTATATGGGAGGGTATTGATTGAGAGGGTGAAGGCATGTACAGAGCATCAGATTGGGGAAGAGCAGTGTGGTTTCAGAAGTGGTAGAGGATGTGTGGATCAGGTGTTTGCTTTGAAGAATGTATGTGAGAAACACTTAGAAAAGCAAATGGATTTGTATGTAGCATTTATGGATCTGGAGAAGGCATGTGATGGAGTTGATAGAGATGCTTTGTGGAAGGTACTAAGAATATATGGTGTGGGAGGAAAGTTGTTAGAAGCAGTGAAAAGTTTTCATCGAGGATGTAAGGCATGTGTACGTGTAGGAAGAAAGGAAAGTGATTGGTTCTCAGTGAATGTAGGTTTGCGGTAGGGGTGTGTGATGTCTCCATGGTTGTTTAATTTGTTTATGGATGGGGTTGTTAGGGAGGTGAATGCAAGAGTTTTGGAAAGAGGGGCATGTATGAAGTCTGTTGTGGATGAGAGAGCTTGGGAAGTGAGTCAGTTGTTGTTCGCTGATGATACAGCGCTGGTGTCTGATTCATATGAGAAACTGCAGAAGTTGGTGAGTGAGTTTTGTAAAGTGTGTGAAAGAAGAGAGTTAAGAGTAAATGTGAATAAGAGCAAGGTTATTAGGTACAGTAGGTTTGAGGGTCAAGTCAATTGGGAGGTAGGTTTGAATGGAGAAAAACTGGAGGAAGTAAAGTGTTTTAGATATCTGGGAGTGGATCTGGCAGCGGATGGAAGCATGGAAGCGGAAGTGAATCATAGGGTGGTGGAGGGGGCGAAAATCCTGGGAGCCTTGAAGAATGTGTGGAAGTCGAGAACATTATCTCGGAAAGCAAAAATGGGTATGTTTGAAGGAATAGTGGTTGCAACAATGTTGTATGGTTGCGAGGCGTGGGCTATGGATAGAGTTGTGCGCAGGAGGATGGATGTACTGGAAATGAGATGTTTGAGGACAATATGTGGTGTGAGGTGTTTTGATCGAGTAAGTAATGAAAAGGTGAGAGAGATGTGTGGAAATAAGAAGAGTGTTGTTGAGAGAGCAGAAGAGGGTGTTTTGAAATGGTTTGGGCATATGTAGAGAATGAGTGAGGAAAGATTGACCAAGAAGATATATGTGTCGGAGGTCGAGGGAATGAGGAGAGGTGGAAGACCAAATTGGAGGTGGAAAGATGGAGTGAAAAAGGTTTTGAGTGTTCGGGGCCTGAACATTCAGGAGGGTGAAAGGCGGGCAAGAAATAGAGTAAACTGGATCGATGTGGTATACCGGGGTCGACGTATTGTCAATGGAGTTAATCAGGGCATGTGAAGCGTCTTTTATGAACCATGGAACTTTCTGTGGGGCCTGGATTTGGAAAGGGAGCTGTGGTTTCGGGCATTATTTCATGACAGTCAGAGACTGAGTGTGAACAAATGGGGCCTTTGTTGTCTTTTCCTAGCGCTACCCCGCACACATAAGGGGTGAGGGGTATGTTATTCCATGTGTGGCGAGGTGGCGATAGGAATGAATAAAGGCAGACAGTGTGAATTCTGCGCATGTGTATATATGTATGTGTCTGTGTGTATATATATATGTGTACATTGAGATGCTTGGGTATGTATATTTGCGTGTGTAGACGTGTATGTATATACATGTGTATGGGTGTGGGTTGGGCCATTTCTTTCGTCTTTTTCCTTGCGCTACCTCGCAAACGCGGGAGACAACGACAAAGCAAAATAAAATAAATAGATAAATAATATATATATATATATATATATATATATATATATATATATATATATATATATATATATATATATATATATATATATATATATATATATATATATATATATATATATATATATATATATATATATATATATATATATATATGGGATAGGGGAGAAAGAATACTTCCCACGTATTCCCTGCGTGTCGTGGAAGGCGACTAAAAGGGTAGGGAATGGGTGGCTGAAAATCCTTCCCTATCTTTTTTCTCAATTTTCCAAAAGAAGGAACAGAGAATGGGGCCAAGTGATGATATTCCCTCAAAGGCCCAGTCCTCTGTTCTTAACGCTACCTCGCTAATGCGGGAAATGGCGAATAGTACGAAAAAAAAGATATATATATATATATATATATATATATATATATATATATATATATATATATATATATATATATATTTTTTTTTTTTTTTTTTGCTTTGTCGCTGTTTCCCGCGTTTGCGAGGTAGTATATATATATATATATATATATATATATATATATATATATATATATATATATATATATATATATATATATATATATATATATATATCCCTGTTGATAGGGAATAAAGAATCCTTCCCACCCATTCCCTGCGTGTTGTAGAAGGCGACTAAAGGGGACGGTAGTGGGTGGCTAAAAACTCTCACCTTCTTGTATTTGAACATTCTAAATTAGGAAAAAGTAGGAATCACTCGGGGAATGCTCATCCTCCCGGAAGGCTTAGTTTGGGGCTATCTAAATATATTTAGATGTAGCTAAGATGAGAAAACTAGAAAGGTAGGTAGTATGTTTGAGGAAAGTAATCTGGATGTTTTGGATCTAAGTGAAACGAAGCTCAAGGGTGAAGGCGGAAAATTGGTTTTAGAATGTTTTGTGAGTAAAGTCATGGGTTGTTGAGAGGACAAGAGCAAAGGAAGGAGTAGCACTACTCCTGAAACAGGAGTTATGGAACTATGTGATAGAGTGTAAGAATGTAAACTCTAGATTGGTATGGATAAAACTGAGAGTGGATGGAGAGAGATGGGTGATTTTTTGTACTTATACGCCTAGGTAAGAAAGGAAACATTGTGAGAGGTAAGTGTTTTGGGAGCAGCTGAGTGAGTGTGCTAGTAGTTTTCATGGACTAAAAAGAGTTATAGTAATGGGTGATTTGAATGCAAAGGTGAAAATGTGGAAGTTTAGGGAATAATCGGTGTACATAGGCTGCGGAAGATGAAAGCCGGCAAGGCGGAGGGTTGGGATGGCATTCCAGTGGAATTTATTAAAAAAGATGGGTGACTGTGTTGTTGACTGGTTGGTGAGAATATTCAATGTATGTATGGCTCATGTTGAGGTTCCTGAGGATTGGCGGAATGCATGCATAGTGCCATTGGACAAAGGGGAAGGGAACAAAGGTCAATGCTCAAAGTTTAGAGGTATAAGTTTATTGAGTATTCCTAGGAGATTATATGGAAGGGTATTGTCTGAGAAGGTGAAGGCATGTAGAGAGCATCAGATTGGGGAAGAGGAGTGTGGTTTCAAAAGTGGTAGAGGATGTGTGGATCAGGTGTTTGCTTTGAAGAATGTATGTAAGAAATACTTAGAAAAAGAAATGGATTTGTGTAGAACACTTATGGATCTGGAAAAGGCATATTTATAGAGTTGATAGAATTGCTCTGTGGGGGGTATTAAGAATATATTGTATGGGAGGCAAGTTGCTAGAAGCAGTGTAAGAGTAGGAAGATAGGGAAGCAATTGCTTCTCTGTGATATTCGGTTTGCTTCAGGGGTGCGTGATGTCTCCATGTCTGTTTAATTTGTGTATGGATGGGGTTGTTAGGGAGTTGAATGCAAGTTTTTTGGAGAGAGGGGCAAGTATGAAGTCTGCTGTGGATGAGAGAGCTTGAGAAGTGAGTCAGTTGTTGTTCCAGGATGATACATCGCTGGTGGCTGATTCATGTGAGAAACTGCAGAAGCTGGTGACTGAGTTTGGTAAAGTGTGTGAAAGAAGAAAGCTGAGAGTAAATGTGAATAAGAGCAAGGTCAATAGGTACAATAGGGTTGATGGAGAAGTCAACTGAGAGGTAAGTTTGAACGGAGAGAAAATGGAGGAAGCGAATTCTTTTCATATATCTGGGAGTGGATTTGGCAACAGATGGAACCATGGAAGCGGAAGTGAGTCACAGGGTGGGGAGGGGGCGAAAGATCTAGAAGCATTGAAAAATATGTGGATGGCGAGGACATTATCTCGGAGAGCAAAAAAAAAAAAAAGTATGTTTCAAGGAATAGTGGTTCCAAAAATGTTTTATGGCTCCGAGGCATGGGCTATAGATAGAGTTGTGCGGAAGAGGGTGGATGTGTTGGAAATGAGATGTTTGAGGACAATATGTGGTGTGAGGTGGTTTGATCGAGTAATTAATGATAGGGGAGGAGAGATGTGTGGTAATGAAAAGAATGTGGTTGAGAGAGCAGACGAGTGTGTTTTGAAATGGTTTGGTCACATTGAGAGAATAAGTGTGGAAAGTTTGACAAAGAGGATATATGTTAGAGGTGGAGGGAAGGAGAATTGGGAGACCAAATTGGAGGTGGAAGGATTGAGTGAAAAATATTTTGAGGGACCTGGGCCTGAAAATGCAGGAGGGTGAAAGGCGTGCAAGGAATAGAGTGAAATGGAACGATGTGGTATACCGGGGTCGACATGCTGTCAATGGATTGAACCAGGGCATGTGAAGCGTTTGGGATAAACCATGGAAAGCTTTGTCTAGGCTCGATGTGTAAAAGGGAGCTGAGGTTTCGGTGCATTATAAATGAGAGCTAGAGACTGATTGTGAACCAGTGTGGCCTTTGTTGTCTTTTCCTTGTGCTACCTCGCGCGCATGCTGGGGGAGGGCGCTCTCATCTCATGTGTTGCCGTGTGACGAGGAGAATGAATAAAGGCAGGAAGTATGAATTATGTACATGTGTATTTAGTAATAGAAAATTCAGCGATATATCTTGCGGTAATAGATCTAGAGTTAATAACTGAGATGGCATTTCTCCAGCCAATACAATATTCATTCTTTTTAACGTGATTAAACAAGGGATTTGATTCTTGTCCTGTTCTTATACGGTATATATTTTGTTCAAGTCTAACAGAAAGATCCTTACCAGTCTCCCCAACATAAAACTTATCACAATTTCAACATGGCACTTTATGGATTCACTCAGGAGAATTTTCTTGTGAATTCTTGATTAAGATACTCTTTATAGTACTACTGTTGTTTAAGGCAACATTTACATCAAAGGATTTAAGCAACATAGGAAGTAAAGTAAAATTATGATTAAAAATGAGAACTAAATGGTTCTTGGTGTCAATGGAAGGTTTGGGCTCAACTCTATAAAATGATTTTTTGCTAACTTAAGGAATTTATTAATGAAAGATCTAGGGTACTTTAACTTAGATCCAATAGAATATATCTTATCAAACTCATCATCAATAAACTCTGGACTGCAAATACGTAACGCCCTAAGGAACATAGATTGAAATGATGATAATCTAACTCTGTCATGTTGAGATGAGTAATGATGGATAAATGAACATACATTGGTAGGTTTTTTGTATATGCTAAACATAAACTTGTCTCCTTGCCTATACAATCTAGAAATGGTAACATACCGTTATTTTCATTTTCTTAGGTAAATTTGATGGAACGTACTAAATTGTCAAGTAAAGGGAGAAATATTTGTAGATTTTCATTTGTTGGCTAAATACAAAGAAATCATTTACATACTTAAACCAAATTGTATTAGAAGGTAAGATATTCTTTAGTAATTTTCTTTCAAAAAATTCCATATAAAGATTACTTATACAGGTGAAAGAGGGTTACCCATTGCCATACCAAATTTTTGAGCATAAGAATCTCCATCGAATTGAAATACTTAGTCTTTTATGTACAATTTTATTAGTTCAATGAAAACAGACTTTGAAACAGGTAAATGAATATCATCCAAGACATCATATAAATGTTCTAAAAGGTCATCAACTGGAACTTTTGTGAAAAGTGAGGAAACATCAAAGCTAACAAGTTTGAAATGAGAATTAACATTGATATTGTTAAGCTTGTTAACTAAATCTACATTGTTCATGATATTATAATTTGATATCTTTTCCACGAAAGGGCTTAATAAGGAAACAAACTATTTTGACAATTCATGTGATTGAGTCTACTGAACTCACTATAGGTCTTGCTGGAAAATTTTGTTTATGTTTTGATGAGTCTATTCATATATGGCAATAAAGGCGACAGAGATGAAAAAAATCTTGATAAGACAATTATTGCCTTTCAACAACAACTTCATTTCTTTAGTGAAATGGGAATTAACTGCTTCTAGGGGATTCTTACTGATTTTGGAATATGTTGCTTCATCATTTAATCGATCATTCATTTTAGATAGTTCCTTTTGTCCATAATCACAACATTGGTAAATCCGTTAAGTTAGTAAAGATATCAAATTATAGAGTTCACCACAACCCTCCCACTGACACCAAAAATCTTTTAATTCTCCCTTTTAATGATAATTTTTATTTAGTTCCCATGTTGCTTAAATCCTTTAATGCAAATGTTTCCTTCAGCAGCAATAATATTAGTAAGAATATCTTAATCAGCAAATCACCAGAAATTTCTCCTGGTTGCATGTTTCTGTAAGACTTAAGGAACATAAGTGTAGTATAAGAACTTGACAAAAATCAAATGACTTTTTTAATCACGTATAAAACTATGATCATTATATCGCCCGGAGTAATGCCATCTCTGTTATTAACACTAATTCTATTACCGAGAGATATATCATTGAATCTTCTATTATCAAATACACAAAGAAGTACAATGTTAATATTAGTGATGGTTTATACATATTGGATAACTTTATCATTGATCAAATTTGTAAAATGATAAGTTCATGATACGCTCGTTGTCTGTCTTGGACAATCGCAGGTTTACAGAATGGCGTTTTAGCTTCGTCTCTTCGATATATATCAACTGACTGTTATATATGTCGGGAGGTTTGAATGGTATTGTTGTGGAATTTATTAAAAAAGGGTGACTGTGTTGTTGACTGGTTGATGAGAATATTCAATAAAGGCTTGGTTTATGGAGCCTGAGGATTGGCTTAATGCATGTTAAGTGCCAATGCAGAAAAGCAAAGGGGATAAAGGTGAGTGTTCAAACTACAGAGGTATAAGTTTGTTGAGTATTCCTGGGAAATTATATGGTATTGTATTGATTGAAAGGGTGAAGGCATGTACAGAGCATCAGATTGGGGAGGAGCAGTGTGGTTTCAGAAGTGGTAGAGGATGTGTGGATCAGGTGTTTGCCTTGAAGAATGTATGTGAGAAATATTTAGAAAAGCACAGGGATTTATATGTAGCATTTATGGATCTGGAGGAAGTATATGATAGAGTGGAAGGTGGAAAGTATTAAGAGTATATGGTGTAGAAGGTAAGTTAAAGAAGCAGTGTAAATCTTTTATTTAGTATGTAAGAAATGTGTACGACTAGGAAAAAGGGAAAGTGATTGGTTCCGAGTCATTGTCGGTATGCAGCAGGGGTGCGTGATGTCTCCATTGTTGTTAAATTCGTTTATGGATTGGGTTCTTCGAGAGGTGAATGCAAGGGTTTTGGAGAAAGGGGCAAGTATGTGGTCTGTTGGGGTTGAGATTTTCATTTGTTGGCTACATACAAAGAATATCATTTACATACCTAAACCAAATTGTATTAGAAGGTAAGATATTCTTTAGTAATTTTCTTTCAAAAAATTCCATATAAAGATTACTTATACAGGTGAAAGAGGGTTACCCATTGCCATACCAAATTTTTGAGCATAAGAATCTCCATTGAATTGAAATACTTAGTCTTTTATGTACAATTTTGTTAGTTCAATGAAAACAGACTTTGAAACAGGTAAATGAATATCATCCAAGACATCATATAAATGTTCTAAAAGGTCATCAACTGGAACTTTTGTGAAAAGTGAGGAAACATCAAAGCTAACAAGTTTGAAATGAGAATTAACATTGATATTGTTAAGCTTGTTAACTAAATCTACATTGTTCATGATATTATAATTTGATATCTTTTCCACGAAAGGGCTTAATAAGGAAACAAACTATTTTGACAATTCATGTGATTGAGTCTACTGAACTCACTATAGGTCTTGCTGGAAAATTTTGTTTATGTTTTGATGAGTCTATTCACATATGGCAATAAAGGCGACAAAGATGACAAAATCTTGATAAGACAATTTTTGCCTTTCAACAACAACTTCAGTTCTTTAGTGAAATGGGAATTAACTGCTTCTAGGGGATTCTTACTGTTTTTGGAATATGTTGCTTCATCATTTAATCGATCATTCATTTTAGATAGTTCCTTTTGTCCATAATCACAACATTGGTAAATCCGTTAAGTTAGTAAAGATATCAAATTATAGAGTTCACCACAACCCTCCCACTGACACCAAAAATTTTTAATTCTCCCTTTAAATGATAATTTTTATTTAGTTCCCATGTTGCTTAAATCCTTTAATGCAAATGTTTCCCTCAGCAGCAATAATATTATAAGAATATCTTAATCAGAAATTCACAAGAAATTTCTCCTGGTTGCATGTTTCTGTAAGACTTAAGGAACATAAGTATAGTATAAGAACTTGACAAAAATCAAATGACTTTTTTAATCACGTAAAAAACTATGATCATTATATCGCCCGGAGTAATGCCATCTCTGTTATTAACACTAATTCTATTACCGAGAGATATATCATTGAATCTTCTATTATCAAATACACAAAGAAGTACAATGTTAATATTAGTGATGGTTTATACATATTGGATAACTTTATCATTGATCAAATTTGTAAAATGATAAGTTCATGATACGCTCGTTGTCTGTCTTGGACAATCGCATGTTTACAGAATGGCGTTTTAGCTTCGTCTCTTCGATATATATCAACTGACTGTTATATATGTCGGGAGGTTTGAATGGTATTGTTGTGGAATTTATTATAAAAGGGTGACTGTGTTGTTGACTGGTTGATGAGAATATTCAATATAGGCTCCGTTTATGGTGCCTGAGGATTGGCTTAATGCATGTTAAGTGCCAATGTAGAAAAGCAAAGGGGATAAAGGTGAGTGTTCAAACTACAGAGGTGTAAGATTGTTGAGTATTCCTGGGAAATTATATGGTACTGTATTGATTGAGAGGGTGAAGGCATGTACAGAGCATCAGATTGGGGAGGAGCAGTGTGGTTTCAGAAGTGGTAGAGGATGTGTGGATCAGGTGTTTGCCTTGAAGAATGTATGTGAGAAATATTTAGAAAAGCACAGGGATTTATATGTAGCATTTATGGATCTGGAGGAAGTATATGATAGAGTGGAAGGTGGAAAGTATTAAGAGTATATGGTGTAGAAGGTAAGTTAAAGAAGCAGTGTAAAGCTTTTATTTAGTATGTAAGAAATGTGTACGACTAGGAAAAAGGGAAAGTGATTGGTTCCGAGTCATTGTCGGTATGCAGCAGGGGTGCGTGATGTCTCCATTGTTGTTAAATTCGTTTATGGATGGGGTTCTTCGAGAGGTGAATGCAAGGGTTTTGGAGAGAGGGGCAAGTATGTGGTGTGTTGGAGTTGAGATTTTCATTTGTTGGCTAAATACAAACAGTGTCATTTACATACCTAAACCAAATTGTATTAGAAGGTAAGATATTCTTTAGTAATTTTCTTTCAAAAAATTCCATATAAAGATTACTTATACAGGTGAAAGAGGGTTACCCATTGCCATACCAAAGTTTTGAGCATAAGAATCTCCATTGAATTAAAATACTTAGTCTTTTATGTACAATTTTGTTATTTCAATGAAAACAGACTTTGAAACAGGTAAATGAATATCATCCAAGACATCATATAAATGTTCTAAAAGGTCATCAACTGGAACTTTTGTGAAAAGTGAGGAAACATCAAAGCTAACAAGTTTGAAATGAGAATTAACATTGACATTGTTAAGCTTGTTAACTAAATCTGCATTGTTCATGATATTATAATTTGATATCTTTTCCACGAAAGGGCTTAATAAGGAAACTAACTATTTTGAGAATTCATGTGATTGAGTCTACTGAACTCACTATAGGTCTTGCTGGAAAATTTTGTTTATCTTTTGATGAGTCTATTCACATATGGCAATAAAGGCGACAAAGATGACAAAATCTTGATAAGACAATTATTGCCTTTCAACAACAACATCAGTTCTTTAGTGAAATGGGAATGAACTGCTTCTAGGGGATTCTTACTGATTTTGGAATATGTTGCTTCATCATTTAATCGATCATTCATTTTAGATAGTTCCTTTTGTCCATAATCACAACATTGGTAAATCCGTTAAGTTAGTAAAGATATCAAATTATATAGTTCACCACAACCCTCCCACTGACACCAAAAATCTTTTAATTCTCCCTTTTAATGATAATTTTACTTAGTTCACATGCTTAGATCCTTTAATGCAAATGTTTCCCTCAGCAGCAATAATATTATAAAGAATAGCTTAATCAGCAATTCACAAGAAATTTCTCCTGGTTGCATGTTTCTGTAAGACTTAAGGAACATAAGTATAGTATAAGAACTTGACAAAAGTCAAATGACTTTTTTAATCACGTAAAAAACTATGATCATTATATCGCCCGGAGTAATGCCATCTCTGTTATTAACACTAATTCTATTACCGAGAGATATATCATTGAATCTTCTATTATCAAATACACAAAGAAGTACAATGTTAATATTAGTGATGGTTTATACATATTGGATAACTTTATTATTGATCAAATTTGTAAAATGATAAGTTCATGATACGCTCGTTGTCTGTCTTGGACAATCGCATGTTTACAGAATGGCGTTTTAGCTTCGTCTCTTCGATATATATCAACTGACTGTTATATATGTCGGGAGGTTTGAATGGTATTGTTGTGGAATTTATTAAAAAAAGGTGACTGTGATTTTGACTGGTTGATGAGAATATTCAATATAGGCTTGGTTTATGGAGCCTGAGGATTGGCTTAATGCATGTTAAGTGCGAATGCAGAAAGGCAAAGGGGATAAAGGTGAGTGTTCAAACTACAGAGGTATAAGTTTGTTGAGTATTCCTGGGAAATTATATGGTATTGTATTGATTGAGAGGGTGAAGGCATGTACACAGCATCAGATTGGGGAAGAGCAGTGTGATTTCAGAAGTGGTGTTTGCCTTGAAGAATGTATGTGCGAAATATTTAGAAAAGCACAGGGATTTATATGTAGCATTTATGGATCTGGAGGAAGTATATGATAGAGTGGAAGGTGGAAAGTATTAAGAGTATATGGTGTAGAAGGTAAGTTGCTAAAAGCAGTGAAAACCTTCATTTAGTATATAAGAAATGTGTACGAGTAGGAAAAGGGGAAAGTGATTGGTTCCGAGTGATTGTCGGTATGCAGCAGGGGTGCGTGATGTCTCCATTGTTGTTAAATTCGTTTATGGATGGGGTTCTTCGAGAGGTGAATGCAAGGGTTTAGTAGACCGGGGCAAGTATGTGGTCTGTTGGGGTTGAGATTTTCATTTGTTGGCTCAATACAAAGAATATCATTTACATACCTAAACCAAATTGTATTAGAAGGTAAGATATTCTTTAGTAATTTTCTTTAAAAAGATTCCATATAAAGATTATTTATACAGTTGGAAGAGGGTTACCCATTGCCATACCAAATTTTTGAGCATAAGAATCTCCATCGAATTGAAATAATTAGTCTTTTATGTACAATTCTATTTGTTCAATGAAAGCAGACTTTGAAACAGGTAAATGAATATCATTCAAGACATCATATAAATGTTCTAAAAGGTCATCAACTGGAACTTTTGTGAAAAGTGAGGAAACATCAAAGCTAACAAGTTTGAAATGAGAATTTACATTGATATTGTTAAGCTTGTTAACTAAATCTACGTTGTTCATGATATTATAATTTGATATCTTTTCCACGAAAGGGCTTAATAAGGAAACTAACTATTTTGACAATTCATGTGATTGAGTCTACTGAACTCACTATAGGTCTTGCTGAAAAATTTTGTTTATGTTTTGATGAGTCTATTCATATATGGCAATAAAGGCGACAGAGATGAAAAAAATCTTGATAAGACAATTATTGCCTTTCAACAACAACTTCAGTTCTTTAGTGAAATGGGAATTAACTGCTTCTAGGGGATTCTTACTGATTTTGGAATATGTTGCTTCATCATTTAATCGATCATTCATTTTAGATAGTTCCTTTTGTCCATAATCACAACATTGGTAAATCCGTTAAGTTAGTAAAGATATCAAATTATAGAGTTCACCACAACCCTCCCACTGACACCAAAAATCTTTTAATTCTCCCTTTTAATGATAATTTTTATTTAGTTCCCATGTTACTTAAATCCTTTAATGCAAATGTTTCCTTCAGCAACAATAATATTATAAAGAATATCTTAATCAGCAAGTCACCAGAAATTTCTCCTGGTTTCATGTTTCTGTAAGACTTAAGGAACATAAGTATAGTATAAGAACTTGACAAAAATCAAATGACTTTTTTAATCACGTAAAAAACTATGATCATTATATCGCCCGGAGTAATGCCATCTCTGTTATTAACACTAATTCTATTACCGAGAGATATATCATTGAATCTTCTATCATCAAATACACAAAGAAGTACAATGTTAATATTAGTGATGGTTTATACATATTGGATAACTTTATTATTGATCAAATTTGTAAAATGATAAGTTCATGATACGCTCGTTGTCTGTCTTGGACAATCGCATGTTTACAGAATGGCGTTTTAGCTTCGTCTCTTCGATATCTATCAACTGACTGTTATATATGTCGGGAGGTTTGAATGGTATTGTTGTGGAATTTATTAAAAAAGGGTGACTGTATTGTTGACTGGTTGATGAGAATATTCAATATAGGCTTGGTTTATGGAACCTGAGGATTGGCTTAATGCATGTTAAGTGACAATGCAGAAAAGCAAAGGGGATAAAGGTGAGTGTTCAAACTACAGAGATATAAGTTTGTTGAGTATTCCTGGGAAATTATATGGTATTGTATTGATTGAAAGGGTGAAGGCATGTACAGAGCATCAGATTGGGGAGGAGCAGTGTGGTTTCAGAAGTGGTAGAGGATGTGTGGATCAGGTGTTTGCCTTGAAGAATGTATGTGAGAAATATTTAGAAAAGCACAGGGATTTATATGTAGCATTTATGGATCTGGAGGAAGTATATGTTAGAGTGGAAGGTGGAAAGTATTAAGAGTATATGGTGTAGAAGGTAAGTTAAAGAAGTAGTGTAAAGCTTTTATTTAGTATGTAAGAAATGTGTACGACTAGGAAAAAGGGAAAGTGATTGGTTCCGAGTCATTGTCGGTTTGCAGCAGGGGTGCGTGATGTCTCCATTGTTGTTAAATTCGTTTATGGATGGGGTTCTTCGAGAGATGAATGCAAGGGTTTTGGAGAGAGGGGCAAGTATGTGGTCTGTTGGGGTTGAGATTTTCATTTGTTGGCTACATACAAAGAATATCATTTACATACCTAAACCAAATTGTATTAGAAGGTAAGATATTCTTTAGTAATTTTCTTACAAAAAATTCCATATAAAGATTTCTTATACAGGTGGAAGAGGGTTACCCATTGCCATACCAAATTTTTGAGCATAAGAATCTCCATCGAATTGAAATAATTTGTCTTTTATGTACAATTTTATTAGTTCAATGAAAGCAGACTTTGAAACAGGTAAACGCATATCATCCAAGACATCATATAAATGTTCTAAAAGGTCATCAACTGGAACTTTTGTGAAAAGTGAGGAAACATCAAAGCTAACAAGTTTGAAATGAGAATTAACATTGACATTGTTAAGCTTGTTAACTAAATCTGCATTGTTCATGATATTATAATTTGATATCTTTTCCACGAAAGGGCTTAATAAGGAAACTAACTATTTTGACAATTTATGTGATTGAGTCTACTGAACTCACTATAGGTCTTGCTGGAAAATTTTGTTTATGTTTTGATGAGTCTATTCATATATGGCTTTTGGATGTTAATGTGCTGAGAGGTGCAACTGGAGGGATGTCTGATCATTATCTTGTGGAGGCTAAGGTGAAGATTTGTGTGGGTTTTCAGAAAAAAAGAGTGAATGTTGGGGTGAAGAGGGTGGTGAGAGTAAGTGAGCTTGGGAAGGAGACCTGTGTGAGGAAGATTCAGGAGAGACTGAGTACAGAATGGAAAAAGGTGAGAACAATGGAAGTAAGGGGAGTGGGGGAGGAATGGGATGTATTTAGGGAATCAGTGATGGATTGCGCAAAAGATGCTTGTGGCATGAGAAGAGTGGGAGGTGGGTTGAATAGAAAGGGTAGTGAGTGGTGGGATGAAGAAGTAAGAGTATTAGTGAAAGAGAAGAGAGAGGCATTTGGACGATTTTTGCAGGGAAAAAATGCAATTGAGTGGGAGATGTATAAAAGAAAGAGACAGGAGGTCAAGAGAAAGGTGCAAGAGGTGAAAAAAAGGGCAAATGAGAGTTGGGGTGAGAGAGTATCATTAAATTTTAGGGAGAATAAAAAGATGTTCTGGAAGGAGGTAAATAAAGTGCGTAAGACAAGGGAGCAAATGGGAACTTCAGTGAAGGGCGCAAATGGGGAGGTGATAACAAGTAGTGGTGACGTGAGAAGGAGATGGAGTGAGTATTTTGAAGGTTTGTTGAATGTCTTTGATGATAGAGTGGCAGATATAGGGTGTTTGGGTCGAGGTGGTGTGCAAAGTGAGAGGGTTAGGGAAAATGATTTGGTAAACAGAGAAGAGGTAGTGAAAGCTTTGCGGAAGATGAAAGCCGGTATTGCAGTGGAATTTATTAAAAAAGGGGGTGACTGTATTGTTGACTGGTTGGTAAGGTTATTTAATGTATGTATGACTCATGGTGAGGTGCCTGAGGATTGGCGGAATGCGTGCATAGTGCCATTGTACAAAGGCAAAGGGGATAAGAGTGAGTGCTCAAATTACAGAGGTATAAGCTTGTTGAGTATTCCTGGTAAATCATATGGGAGGGTATTGATTGAGAGGGTGAAGGCATGTACAGAGCATCAGATTGGGGAAGAGCAGTGTGGTTTCAGAAGTGGTAGAGGATGTGTGGATCAGGTGTTTGCTTTGAAGAATGTATGTGAGAAATATTTAGAAAAGCAAAAGGATTTGTATGTAGCATTTATAGATCTGGAGAAGGCATATGATAGAGTTGATAGAGATGCTCTGTGGAAGGTATTAGCAATATATGGTGTTGGAGGAAAATTGTTAGAAGCAGTGAAAAGATTTTATCGAGGATGTAAGGCATGTGTACGTGTAGGAAGAGAGGAAAGTGATTGGTTCTCAGTGAATGTAGGTTTGCGGCAGGGGTGTGTGATGTCTCCATGGTTGTTTAATTTGTTTATGGATGAGGTTGTTAGGGAGGTAAATGCAAGAGTTTTGGAAAGAGGGGCAAGTATGAAGTCTGTTGGGGATGATAGAGCTTGGAAAGTGAGTCAGTTGTTGTTCGCTGATGATACAGCGCTGGTAGCTGATTCATGTGAGAAACTGCAGAAGCTGGTGACTGAGTTTGGTAAAGTGTGTGGAAGAAGAAAGTTAAGAGTAAATGTGAATAAGAGCAAGGTTATTAGGTACAGTAGGGTTGAGGATCAAGTCAATTGGGAGGTGAGTTTGAATATAGAAAAACTGGAGGAAGTGAAGTGTTTTAGATATCTGGGAGTGGATCTGGCAGCGGATGGAACCATGGAAGCGGAAGTGGATCATAGGGTGGGGGAGGGGGCGAAAATTCTGGGGGACTTGAAGAATGTGTGGAAGTCGAGAACATTATCTCGGAAAGCAAAAATGGGTATGTTTGAAGGAATAGTGTTTCCAACAATGTTGTATGGTTGCGAGGCGTGGGCTATGGATAGAGTTGTGCGCAGGAGGATGGATGTGCTGGAAATGAGATGTTTCAGGACAATATGTGGTGTGAGGTGGTTTGATCGAGTGAGTAACGTAAGGGTAAGAGAGATGTGTGGAAATAAAAAGAGCATGGTTGAGTGAGCAGAAGAGGGTGTTTTGAAGTGGTTTTGGCACATGGAGAGGATGAGTGAGGAAAGATTGACCAAGAGGATATATGTGTCGGAGGTGGAGGGAACGAGGAGAAGAGGGAGACCAAATTGGAGGCTGAAAGATGGAGTGAAAAAGATTTTGTGTGATCGGGGCCTGAACATGCAGGAGGGTGAAAGGAGGGCAAGGAATAGAGTGAATTGGAGCGATGTGGTATACCGGGGTTGACGTGCTGTCAGTGGATTGAATCAAGGCATGTGAAGCGTCTGGGGTAAACCATGGAAAGCTGTGTAGGTATGTATATTTGCGTGTGTGGACGTATGTATTTACATGTGTATGGGGGGGTTGGGCCATTTCTTTCGTCTGTTTCCTTGCGCTACCTTGCAAACGCGGGAGACAGCGACAAAGTACAATAAAAATAATAAATAATTTTCATATATGGCAATAAAGGCGACAAAGATGACAAAATCTTGATAAGACAATTTTTGCCTTTCAACAACAACTTCAGTTCTTTAGTGAAATGGGAATTAACTGCTTCTAGGGGATTCTTACTGATTTTGGAATATGTTGCTTCATCATTTAATCGATCATTCATTTTAGATAGTTCATTTTGTCCATAATCACAACATTGGTAAATCCGTTAAGTTAGTAAAGATATCAAATTATAGAGTTCACCACAACCCTCCCACTGACACCAAAAATCTTTTAATTCTCCCTTTTAATGATAATTTTAATTAGTTCCCATGTTACTTAAATCCTTTAATGCAAATGTTTCCTTCAGCAGCAATAATATTATAAGAATATCTTAATCAGATATTCACAAGAAATTTCTCCTGGTTGCATGTTTCTGTAAGACTTAAGGAACATAAGTATAGTATAAGAACTTGACAAAAATCAAATGACTTTTTTAATCACGTAAAAAACTATGATCATTATATCGCCCGGAGTAATGCCATCTCTGTTATTAACACTAATTCTATTTCCGAGACATATATCATTGAATCTTCTATTATCAAATACACAAAGAAGTACAATGTTAATATTAGTGATGGTTTATACATATTGGATAACTTTATCATTGATCAAATTTGTAAAATGATAAGTTCATGATACGCTCGTTGTCTGTCTTGGACAATCGCATGTTTACAGAATGGCGTTTTAGCTTCGTCTCTTCGATATATATCAACTGACTGTTATATATGTCGGGAGGTTTGAATGGTATTGTTGTGGAATTTATTATAAAAGGGTGACTGTGTTGTTGACTGGTTGATGAGAATATTCAATAAAGGCTTCGTTTATGGTGCCTGAGGATTGGCTTAATGCATGTTAAGTGCCAATGCAGAAAAGCAAAGGGGATAAAGGTGAGTGTTCAAACTACAGAGGTATAAGTTTGTTGAGTATTCCTGGGAAATTTTATGGTATTGTATTGATTGAGAGGGTGAAGGCATGTACAGAGCATCAGATTGGGGAGAAGCAGTGTGGTTTCAGAAGTGGTAGAGGATGTGTGGATCAGGTGTTTGCCTTGAAGAATGTATGTGAGAAATATTTAGAAAAGCACAGGGATTTATATGTAGCATTTATGGATCTGGAGGAAGTATATGATAGAGTGGAAGGTGGAAAGTATTAAGAGTATATGGTGTAGAAGGTAAGTTAAAGAAGTAGTGTAAAGCTTTTATTTAGTATGTAAGAAATGTGTACGACTAGGAAAAAGGGAAAGTGATTGGTTCCGAGTCATTGTCGGTTTGCAGCAGGGGTGCGTGATGTTTCCATTGTTGTTAAATTCGTTTATGGAATGGGTTCTTCGAGAGATGAATGCAAGGGTTTTGGAGAGAGGGGCAAGTATGTGGTCTGTTGGGGTTGAGATTTTCATTTGTTGGCTAAATACAAAGAGTGTCAATTACATACCTAAACCAAATTGTATTAGAAGGTAAGATATTCTTTAGTAATTTTCTTTCAAAAAATTCCATATAAAGATTACTTATACAGGTGAAAGAGGGTTACCCATTGCCATACCAAATTTTTGAGCATAAGAATCTCCATTGAATTGAAATACTTAGTCTTTTATGTACAATTTTGTTAGTTCAATGAAAACAGACTTTGAAACAGGTACATGAATATCATCCAAGACATCATATAAATGTTCTAAAAGGTCATCAACTGGAACTTTTGTGAAAAGTGAGGAAACATCAAAGCTAACAAGTTGGAAATGAGAATTAACATTGATATTGTTAAGCTTGTTAACTAAATCTGCATTTGTCATGATATTATGATTTGATATCTTTTCCACGAAATGGCTTAATAAGGAAACTAACTATTTTGACAATTCATGTGATTGAGTCTACTGAACTCACTATAGTTCTTGCTGGAAAATTTTGTTTATGTTTTGATGAGTCTATTCATATATGGCAATAAAGGCGACAAAGATAACAAAATCTTGATAAGACAATTATTGCCTTTCAACAACAACATCAGTTCTTTAGTGAAATGGGAATTAACTGCTTCTAGGGGATACTTATTGATTTTGGAATATGTTGCTTCATCATTTAATCGATCATTCATTTTAGATAGTTCCTTTTGTCAATAATCACAACATTGGTAAATCCGTTAAGTTAGTAAAGATATCAAATTATAGAGTTCACCACAACCCTCCCACTGACAACAAAAATCTTTTAATTCTCCCTTTTAATGATAATTTTAATTAGTTCCCATGTTGCTTAAATCCTTTAATGCAAATGTTTCCTTCAGCAGCAATAATATTATAAGAATATCTTAATCAGAAATTCACAAGAAATTTCTCCTGGTTGCATGTTTCTGTAAGACTTAAGGAACATAAGTATAGTATAAGAACTTGACAAAAATCAAATGACTTTTTTAATCACGTAAAAAACTATGATCATTATATCGCCCGGAGTAATGCCATCTCTGTTATTAACACTAATTCTATTACCGAGAGATATATCATTGAATCTTCTATTATCAAATACACAAAGAAGTACAATGTTAATATTAGTGATGGTTTATACATATTGGATAACTTTATCATTGATCAAATTTGTAAAATGATAAGTTCATGATGCGCTCGTTGTCTGTCTTGGACAATCGCATGTTTACAGAATGGCGTTTTAGCTTCGTCTCTTCGATATATATCAACTGACTGTTATATATGTCGGGAGGTTTGAATGGTACTGTTGTGGAATTTATTATAAAAGGGTGACTGTGTTGTTGACTGGTTGATGAGAATATTCAATAAAGGCTTCGTTTATGGTGCCTGAGGATTGGCTTAATGCATGTTACGTGCCAATGCAGAAAAGCAAAGGGGATAAAGGTGAGTGTTCAAACTACAGAGGTATAAGTTTGTTGAGTATTCCTGGGAAATTATATGGTATTGTATTGATTGAGGGGGTGAAGGCATGTACAGAGCATCAGATTGGGGAGGAGCAGTGTGGCTTCAGAAGTGGTAGAGGATGTGTGGATCAGGTGTTTACCTTGAAGAATGTATGTGAGAAATATTTAGAAAAGCACAGGGATTTATATGTAGCATTTATGGATCTGGAGGAAGTATATGATAGAGTGGAAGGTGGAAAGTATTAAGAGTATATGGTGTAGAAGGTAAGTTAAAGAAGCAGTGTAAAGCTTTTATTTAGTATGTAAGGAATGTGTACGACTAGGAAAAAGGGAAAGTGATTGGTTCCGAGTCATTCTCGGTTTGCAGCAGGGGTGCGTGATGTCTCCATTGTTGTTAAATTCGTTTATGGATGGGGTTCTTCGAGAGGTGAATGCAAGGGTTTTGGAGAGAGGGGCAAGTATGTGGTCTGTTGGGGTTGAGATTTTCATTTGTTGGCTAAATACAAAGAGTGTCATTTACATACCTAAACCAAATTGTATTAGAAGGTAAGATATTCTTTAGTAATTTTCTTTCAAAAAATTCCATATAAAGATTACTTATACAGGTGAAAGAGGGTTACCCATTGCCATACCAAATTTTTGAGCATAAGAATCTCCATTGAATTGAAATACTTAGTCTTTTATGTACAATTTTGTTAGTTCAATGAAAACAGACTTTGAAACAGGTACATGAATATCATCCAAGACATCATATAAATGTTCTAAAAGGTCATCAACTGGAACTTTTGTGAAAAGTGAGGAAACATCAAAGCTAACAAGTATGAAATGAGAATTAACATTGATATTGTTAAGCTTGTTAACTAAATCTGCATTTGTCATGATATTATGATTTGATATCTTTTCCACGAAATGGCTTAATAAGGAAACTAACTATTTTGACAATTCATGTGATTGAGTCTACTGAACTCACTATAGTTCTTGCTGGAAAATTTTGTTTATGTTTTGATGAGTCTATTCACATATGGCAATAAAGGCGACAAAGATGACAAAATCTTGATAAGACAATTATTGCCTTTCAACAACAACTTCAGTTCTTTAGTGAAATGGGAATGAACTGCTTCTAGGGGATACTTATTGATTTTGGAATATGTTGCTTCATCATTTAATCGATCATTCATTTTAGATAGTTCCTTTTGTCCATAATCACAATATTGGTAAATCCGTTAAGTTAATAAAGATATCAAATTCTAGAGTTCACCACAACCCTCCCACTGACACCAAAAATCTTTTAATTCTCCCTTTTAATGATAATTTTACTTAGTTCACATGTTGCTTAGATCCTTTAATGCATATGTTTCCCTCAGCAGCAATAATATTATAAAGAATAGCTTAATCAGCAATTCACAAGAAATTTCTCCTGGTTGCATGTTTCTGTAAGACTTAAGGAACATAAGTATAGGATAAGAACTTGACAAAAGTCAAATGACTTTTTTAATCACGTAAAAAACTATGATCATTATATCGCCCGGAGTAATGCCATCTCTGTTATTAACACTAATTCTATTACCGAGAGATATATCATTGAATCTTCTATTATCAAATACACAAAGAAGTACAATGTTAATATTAGTGATGGTTTATACATATTGGATAACTTTATCAAATTTGTAAAATGATAAGTTCACGATACGCTCGTTGTCTGTCTTGGACAATCGCATGTTTACAGAATGGCGTTTTAGCTTCGTCTCTTCGATATCTATCAACTTACTGTTATATATGTCGGGAGGTTTGAATGGTATTGTTGTGGAATTTATTAAAAAAAGGTGACTGTGATGTTGACTGGTTGATGAGAATATTCAATATAGGCTTTGTTTATGGTACCTGAGGATTGGCTTAATGCATGTTAAGTGCGAATGCAGAAAGGCAAAGGGGATAAAGGTAAGTGTTCAAACTACAGAGGTATTAGTTTGTTATGTATTCCTGGGAAATTATATGGTATTGTATTGATTGAGAGGGTGAAGGCATGTACAGAGCATCAGATTGGGGAAGAGCAGTGTGGTTTCAGAAGTGGTGTTTGCCTTGAAGAATGTATGTGCGAAATATTTAGAAAAGCACAGGGATTTATATGTAGCATTTATGGATCTGGAGGAAGTATATGATAGAGTGGAAGGTGGAAAGTATTAAGAGTATATGGTGTGGAAGGTAAGTTGCTAGAAGCAGTGAAAAGCTTTCATTTAGTATATAAGGAATGTGTACGAGTAGGAAAAGGGGAAAGTGATTGTTTCCGAGTGATTGTCGGTTTGCAGCAGGGGTGCGTGATGTCTCCATTGTTGTTAAATTCGTTTATGGATGGGGTTCTTCGAGAGGTGAATGCAAGGGTTTAGTAGAGCGGGGCAAGTATGTGGTCTGTTGGGGTTGAGAGTTTCATTTGTTGGCTTAATACAAAGAATATCATTTACATACCTAAACCAAATTGTATTAGAAGGTAAGATATTCTTTAGTAATTTTCTTTCAAAAAATTCCATATAAAGATTACTTATACAGGTGGAAGAGGGTTACCCATTGCCATACCAAATTTTTGAGCATAAGAATCTCCATCGAATTGAAATAATTAGTCTTTTATGTACAATTTTATTAGTTCAATGAAAGCAGACTTTGAAACAGGTAAATGAATATCATTCAAGACATCATATAAATGTTCTAAAAGGTCATCAACTGGGACTTTTGTGAAAAGTGAGGAAACATCAAAGCTAACAAGTTTGAAATGAGAATTAACATTGATATTGTTAAGCTTGTTAACTAAATCTACATTGTTCATGATATTATAATATGATATCTTTTCCACGAAAGGGCTTAATAAGGAAACTAACTATTTTGACAATTTATGTGATTGAGTCTACTGAACTCACTATAGGACTGGCTGGAAAATTTTGTTCATGTTTTGATGAGTCTATTCATATATGGTAATAAAGGCGACAAAGATGACAAAATCTTGATAAGACAATTATTGCCTTTCAACAACAACATCAGTTCTTTAGTGAAATGAGAATTAACTGCTTCTAGGGGATTCTTACTGATTTTGGAATATGTTGCTTCATCATTTAATCGATCATTCATTTTAGATAGTTCCTTTTGTCCATAATCACAACATTGGTAAATCCGTTAAGTTAGTAAAGATATCAAATTATAGAGTTCACCCCAAACCTCCCACTGACACCTAAAATCTTTTAGTTCTCCCTTTTAAAGATAATTTTTGACGCCATTTGGTAAACATGTGATTGTCCAAAACATACAACGAGCATTCATAAACTTATCATTTTACAAATTTTATGAACAAAAAGTTTCTAATTTGTATAGACCATCACTAATATCAACATTATAAATCTTTGTGTAGTTAATAATAGAAGATTCAATTGTATTTCTCTTGGTAATAGAGTTAGAGTTAATAACTGAAATGACGTTACTCCATTCAATACAATGATCATAGTTTTAACGTGATTAAACAAGGCATTTGATTCGTGTCCCCTTCTTATACTATATTTATGTTGCTTAAGTCTAACAGAAAGATTCTTACCAGTCTGACCAACATAAGATTTTATCACTGTTTCCACAAGACACTTTATAGATGCATCGAAGAGAATTTTCTGGGGATTTCCTGATTAAGATATTCTTTATAGTATTATTGTTGCTAAAAGCAACATTTACATTAAAGGATTTAAGCAACATGGGAAGCAAAGTGAAATTGATATCAAATGGGAGGACTAAAAGATTCTTGGTGTCAATGGGAGGTTTATTTCTTTGCTAACTTAAGGGATTTATCGGTGAAAGCTCTAGGGTACTTTAACTTACATCCAATAGATTAAAACTTCTCAAACTCATCATCAATAAACTCTGGACTGCAAATACGTAATGCCCTAAGGAACATAGATTGAAATGATGATAATTTAACTCTCTCATGTTGAGATGAGTAATTATGGATATATGAGCATACATTGGTGGGTTCTCTGTATATGCTAACCTTAAACTTTTTTCCTTGTCTATGAATCATGCAATGTAAAAATGGTAAAATACCATTATTTTCATTTTCTACAGTAAATTTGATGGAAGGTACTAAATTGTTAAGTAAGGGGAGAAATATTTGTAAATTTTCATTTGTTGGCCAACCATCCAGAACTTCTCTTACCCTTACATTACTTACTTCATCAAAGCACCTCACACCACATATTGTCCTCAAACATCTCATTTCCAGCATATCCACCCTCCTGCGCACAACTCAATCCATAGCCCACACCCCGCAGCCATACAACATTGTTGGAACCACTATTCCTTCAAACATACCCATTTTTGCTTTCCAAGATAATGTTCTCGACTTCCAAACATTCTTCAAGGCTCCAAGAATTCTCGCCCAATCCCCCACACTCTGATTCACTTCATCTTGCATGGTTCCCTCCGCTGCCAGATTCACTCCCAGATATCTCAAACCCTTTACTTCCTCCAGTTTTTCTCTATTCAAACTTACCTCCCAATTGACTTTACCCTCAACCCTACTGTACCTAAAAACCTTGCTCTTACTCACATTTACTCTTAACTTTCTTCTTTAACACACTTTAACAAATTCAGTCACCAGCTTCTGCAGTTTCTCCCATGAATCACTCACCAGCTTCTGCAGTTTCTCACATGAATCAGCCACCAGCGCTGTATCATCAGCGAACAACAATTGACTCACTTTCCAAGCTCTCTCATCCACAACAGAGTGCATACTTGCCACTCTTTCCAAAACTCTTGCATTCACCTCCCTAACAACCCCATCCATAAACAAATTAAACAACCATGGAGACATCACACATCCCTGATGCAAACCTACATTCGCGGAGAACCAATCACTTTCCTCTCTTCCTAAACGTACATATGTCTTACCTCCTCGACAGAAGCTTTTCACTGCTTCTAACAATCTGCCTCCCACGCCATATATTCTTAATACCTTCCACAGAGCACCTCTGTCAACTCTATCGTATGCCTTCTCCAGATCCATAAATGCTACATATAAATCCATTTGTTTTTCTAAGTATTCTCACATACATTCTTCAAAGCAAACATCTGATCCACACATCCTCTACCACTTCTGAAACAACAGTGCTCTTCCCCAATCTGATCCTCTGTACAAGCCTTCACCCTCTCAATCAATACCCTCCCATATGATTTACCAGGAATACTCAACAAACTTATACCTCTGTAATTTGAGCACTCACTCTTTTCCCCTTTGCCTTTGTACAATGGCACTATGCAAGCATTCCGCCAATCCTCAGGCACCTCACAATGAATCATACATACATTAAATAACCTTACGAACCAGTCAACAATACAGTCACCCCCTTTTTTAATAAATTCCACTACAATACCATCCAAACCTGCTGCCTTGCCGGCTTTCATCTTCCGCAAAGCTTTTACTACCTGTTCTATGATTACCAAATTATTTTCCCTAACCCTCTCACTTTGCTCACCACCTCGACCAAAACACCCTATATCTGCCACTCTATCATCAAACACATTCAACAAACTTTCAAAATACTCATTCCATCTCCTTCTCACATCACCACTACTTGTTATCACCTCCACATTAGCCCCCTTCAGCGAAGTTCCCATTTACTCACTTGTCTTACGCACTTAACTTACCTCCTTCCAAAACATCTTTTTATCCTCCCTAAAATTTAATGATACTCTATCACCCCAACTCTCATTTGCCATCTTTTTCACCTCTTATACCTTTCTCTTGACCTCCTGCCTCCTTTTTTATACATCTCCCACTCATTTGAATTTTTCCCAGCAAAAATCGTCCAAATGCCTCTCTCTTCTCTTTCACTAATAATCTTACCTCTTCATCCCACCATTCATTAGCCTTCCTAATCAACCTACCTCCCACGCTTCTCATGTAACAAGCATCTTTTGCACAAATACATCTCCGATTCCCCAAATGCATCCCATTCCTCCCAAACTCCCCTTCCCTCCCTTGTTCTCACCTTTTTCCATTCTGTACTCAGTCTCTCCTGGTACTTCCACACACAAGTGTCCTTCCCAAGCTCACTTACTCTCACCACTCTCTTCACCACAACATTCTCTCTTCTTTTCTGAAAACCCCTACAAATCTTCACCTTCGCCTCCAGAAGATAATGATCAGACATCCCTCTAGTTGCACCTCTCAGCACATTAACATCCAAAAGTCTCTCTTTCGCGCGCCTATCAATTAACACGTAATCCAGTAACGTTCTCTGGCTATATCTCCTACTTATATAGGTACACTTATGTATATCTCGGTTTTTAAACCAGGTATTTCCAATCACCAGTGCTTTTCCAACACATAAATCTTCAAGCTCTTCACCATTTCCATTTACAACACTGAACACCCCATGTATACCAATTATTCCCTCAACTGCCACATTACTCACCTTTGCATTCAAATCACCCATCACTGTAACCCGGTCTTGTGCATCAAAACCACTAACACACTCCTTTAGCTGCTCCCAAAACACTTGCCTCTCATGATCTTTCTTCTCATGCCGAAGTGCATATGCACTAATAATCACCCATCTCTCTCCATCAACTTTCAGTTTTACCCATATCAATCTAGAATTTATTTCTTATACTCTATCACATACTCCCACGACACCTGTTTCGGGAGTAGTGCTACTCCGTCTCTTGCTCTTGTCCTCTCACTAACCCATGACTTTACTCCCAAGATATTCCCAAACCACTCTTCCCCTTTACCCTTGAGCTTCGTTTCACTCAGGGCCAAAACATCCAGGTTCCTTTCCTCAAACATACTACCTATCTCTCCCTTTTTCTCATCTTGGTTACATTCAAACACATTTAGGCACCTCAATATGAGCCTCTGAGGAGGATTAGCACTCCCCGAGTAACTCTTTCTTCTGTTTCCCCTCTTAAAAAGTTAAAATATAAAGACGGGAGGGTTTCTAACCCCAACGCTCCAGGCCCCTTTAGTCGCCTTCTACGACTCGTGAGGAATGCGTAGGAAGTATTCTTTCTTCCCTATCCACAGGGATATATATATATATATATATATATATATATATACATATATATATATATATATATATATATATACATATATATATATATATATATATATATATATATATATATATATATATATATATATATATATATATATGTATATATATAAATATATATATATATATATATATATATATATATATATATATATATATATATATATATATATATATATATATATATATTTTTTTTTTTTTTTTTTTTGCTTTGTCGCTGTCTCCCGCGTTTGCGAGGTAGCGCAAAGAAACAGACGAAAGAAATGGCCCAACCCACCCCCATACACATGTATATACATACGTCCACATACGCAAATATACATACCTACACAGCTTTCGACGGTTTACCCCAGACGCTTCACATGCCCTGATTCAATCCACTGACAGCACGTCAACCCCGGTATACCACATCGCTCCAATTCACTCTATTCCTTGCCCTTCTTTCACCCTCCTGCATGTTCAGGCCCCGATCACACAAAATCTTTTTCACTCCATCTTTCCACCTCCAATTTGGTCTCCCTCTTCTCCTCGTTCCCTCCACCTCCGACACATATATCCTCTTGGTCAATCTTTCCTCACTCATTCTCTCCATGTGCCCAAACCATTTCAAAACACCCTCTTCTGCTCTCTTAACCACGCTCTTTTTATTTCCACACATCTCTCTTACCCTTACGTTACTTACTCGATCAAACCACCTTACACCACACATTGTCCTCAAACATCTCATTTCCAGAACATCCATCCTCCTGCGCACAACTCTATCCATAGCCCATGCCTCGCAACCATACAACATTGTTGGAACCACTATTCCTTCAAACATACCCATTTTTGCTTTCCGAGATAATGTTCTCGACATCCACAAATTCTTCAAGGCTCCCAGAATTTTCGCCCCCTCCCCCACCCTATGATCCACTTCCGCTTCCATGGTTCCATCCGCTGCCAGATCTACTCCCAGATATCTAAAACACTTCACTTCCTCCAGTTTTTCTCCATTCAAACTCACCTCCCAATTGATAGCGACAAAGCAAAAAAAAAAAAAAAAAAATATATATATATATATATATATATATATATATATATATATATATATATATATATATATATATATATATATATATATATATATATATATACATATATATATATATATATATATATATATATATATATATATATATATATATATATATATATATATATATATATATATATATTTTTTTTTTTTTTTTTTTTTTTCTTTATACCTCGTCGCTGTCTCCCGCGGTTGCGAGGTAGCGCAAGGAAACAGACGAAAGAAATGGCCCAGCCCCCCCCATACACATGTACATACACACGTCCACACACGCAAATATACATACCTACACAGCTTTCCATGGTTTACCCCGGACGCTTCACATGCCTTGATTCAATCCACTGACAGCACGTCAACCCCTGTATACCACATCGCTCCAATTCACTCTATTCCTTGCCCTCCTTTCACCCTCCTGCATGTTCAGGCCCCGATCACACAAAATCCTTTTCACTCCATCTTTCCACCTCCAATTTGGTCTCCCTCTTCTCCTCGTTCCCTCCACCTCCGACACATATATCCTCTTGGTCAATCTTTCCTCACTCATTCTCTCCATGTGCCCAAACCATTTCAAAACACCCTCTTCTGCTCTCTCAACCACGCTCTTTTTATTTCCACACATCTCTCTTACCCTTACGTTACTTACTCGATCAAACCACCTCACACCACACATTGTCCTCAAACATCTCATTTCCAGCACATCCATCCTCCTGCGCACAACTCTATCCATAGCCCACGCCTCGCAACCATACAACATTGTTGGAACCACTATTCCTTCAAACATACCCATTTTTGCTTTCCGAGATAATGTTCTCGACTTCCACACATTTTTCAAGGCTCCCAAAATTTTCGCCCCCTCCCCCACCCTATGATCCACTTCCGCTTCCATGGTTCCATCCGCTGACAGATCCACTCCCAGATATCTAAAACACTTCACTTCCTCCAGTTTTTCTCCATTCAAACTCACCTCCCAATTGACTTGACCCTCAACCCTACTGTACCTAATAACCTTGCTCTTATTCACATTTACTCTTAACTTTCTTCTTCCACACACTTTACCAAACTCCGTCACCAGCTTCTGCAGTTTCTCACATGAATCCGCCACCAGCGCTGTATCATCAGCGAACAACAACTGACTCACTTCCCAAGCTCTCTCATCCCCAACAGACTTCATACTTGCCCCTCTTTCCAAGACTCTTGCATTTACCTCCCTAACAACCCCATCCATAAACAAATTAAACAACCATGGAGACATCACACACCCCTGCCCCAAACTTACATTCACTGAGAACCATATACTTTCCTCTCTTGCTACACGTACACATGCCTTACATCCTCGATAAAAACTTTTCACTGCTTCTAACAACTTGCCTCCCACACTATATATTCTTAATACCTTCCACAGAGCATCTCTATCAACTCTATCATATGCCTTCTCCAGATCCATAAATGCTACATACAAATCCATTTGCTTTTCTAAGTATTTCTCACATACATTCTTCAAAGCAAACACCTGATCCACACATCCTCTACCACTTCTGAAACCACACTGCTCTTCCCCAATCTGATGCTCTGTACATGCCTTCACCCTCTCAATCAATACCCTCCCATATAATTTACCAGGAATACTCAACAAACTTATACCTCTGTAATTTGAGCACTCACTCTTATCCCCTTTGCCTTTGTACAATGGCACTATGCACGCATTCCGCCAATCCTCAGACACCTCACCATGAGTCATACATACATTAAATAACCTTACCAACCAGTCAACAATACAGTCACCCCCTTTTTTAATAAATTCCACTACAATACCATCCAAACCTGCTGCCTTGCCGGCTTTCATCTTCCGCAAAGCTTTTACTACCTCTTCTCTGTTTACCAAATCATTTTCCCTAACCCTCTCACTTTGCACACCACCTCGACCCAAACACCCTATATCTGCCACTCTGTCATCAGACACATTCAACAAACCTTCAAAATACTCATTCCATCTCCTTCTCACATCACCACTACTTGTTATCACCTCCCCATTTACGCTCTTCACTGAAGTTCCCATTTGCTCCCTTGTCTTACGCACCATATTTACCTCATTCCAGAACATCTTTTTATTCTCCCTAAAATTTAATGATAGTCTCTCACCCCAACTCTCATTTGCCCTTTTTTTCACCTCTTGCACCTTTCTCTTGACCTCCTGTCTCCTTCTTTTATACTTCTCCCACTCAATTGCATTTTTTCCCTGCAAAAATCGTCCAAATGCCTCTCTCTTCTCTTTCACTAATACTCTTACTTCTTCATCCCACCACTCACTATCCTTTCTAGTCAACCCACCTCCCACTCTTCTCATGCCACAAGCATCTTTTGCGCAATCCATCACTGATTCCCTAAGTACATCCCATTCCTCCCCCACTCCCCTTACTTCCATTGTTCTCACCTTTTTCCATTCTGTACACAGTCTCTCCTGATACTTCCTCACACAGGTCTCCTTCCCAAGCTCACTTACTCTCACCACCTTCTTCACGCCAACATTCACTCTTCTTTTCTGAAAACCCATACTAATCTTCACCTTAGCCTCCACAAGATAATGATCAGACATCCCTCCACTTGCACCTCTCAGCACATTGACATCTAAAAGTCTCTCTTTCGCACGCCTGTCAATTAACACGTAATCCAATAACGCTCTCTGGCCATCTCTCCTACTTACATAAGTATACTTATGTATATCTCGCTTTTTAAACCAGGTATTCCCAATCATCAGTCCTTTTTCAGCACATAAATCTACAAGCTCCTCACCATTTCCATTTACAACACTGAACACCCCATGCACACCAATTATTCCCTCAACTGCCACATTACTCACCTTTGCATTCAAATCACCCATCACTATAACCCGGTCTCGTGCATCAAAACCGCTAACACACTCATTTAGCTGCTCCCAAAACACTTGCCTCTCATGATCTTTCTTCTCATGCCCAGGTGCATATGTACCAATAATCATCCACCTCTCTCCAACAACTTTCAATTTTACCCATATTAATCGAGAATTTACTTTCTTACATTCTATCACATACTCCCACAACTCCTGTTTCAGGAGTATTGCTACTCCTTACCTTGCTCTTGTCCTCTCACTAACCCTTGACTTCACTCCCCAGACATTTCCAAACCACTCTTCCCCTTTACCCTTGAGCTTCGTTTCACTCAGAGCCAAAACATCCAGGTTCCTTTCCTCAAACATACTACCTATCTCTCCTTTTTTCACATCTTGGTTACATCCACACACATTTAGGCACCCCACTCTCAGCCTTCGAGGAGGATGAGCACTCCCCGCGTGACTCCTTCTTCTGTTTCCCATTTTAGAAAGTTAATACAAGGAGGGGAGGATTTCCGTCCCCCCGCTCCCGTCCCCTCTAGTCGCTTTCTACGACACGCGAGGAATACGTGGGAAGTATTCTTTCACCCCTATCCCCAGGGATAATATACATATATATATA
Organism: Panulirus ornatus; assembly: GCF_036320965.1. Taxonomy (NCBI): domain Eukaryota; kingdom Metazoa; phylum Arthropoda; class Malacostraca; order Decapoda; family Palinuridae; genus Panulirus; species Panulirus ornatus. Next base: position 39,416,276 of record NC_092225.1, read on the forward strand.
TATATACACACACACACACACACACACATACACACACATACGCATATACACACACACACACACATACATATATATACATATGAAAAATGTAAGAAACAATTTAGAAAACAAACTTTTAGCTTGAAATGAATGAAAAAATGAACGTCACATAATGGTTCAACCTCTGGCTATGGAAAAGGAAATGTACAATTTATTCACACAAACGTCAATAGCAGTTCTCATCAATTTCACCACTGAATCAATAAGCTTCAATAAATATATATATATATATATATATATATATATATATATATATATATATATATATATATATATATATATATATATATATATATATATATATATATATATATATATATATATATATACATATATATGTATATATATATATATATATATATATATATATATATATATATATATATATATATATATATATATATATATATATATGTATATATATATATATATATATATATATATATTTTCTTTCTTTCTTTCATACTATTCGCCATTTCCCGCATTAGCGAGGTAGCGTTGAGAACAGAGGACTGGGCCATTGAGGGAATATCCTCACCTGGGCCCCTTCTCTGTTCCCTCTTTTGGAAAATTAAAAAAAAAGTGAGAGGGGAGGATTTCCAGCCCCTCGCTCCCTCCCCTTTTAGTCGCCTTCTACGACACGCAGGGAATACGTGGGAAGTATTCTTTCTCCCCTATCCCCAGGGATATATATATATATATATATATATATATATATATATATATATATATATATATATATATATATATATATATATATATATATATATATATATATATATACATATATATATATATATATATATATATATATATATATATATATATATATATATACATATATATGTATATATATATATATATATATATATATATATATATATATATATATATATATATATATATATATATATATATATATATATATATATATATATATATATATATATATATATATATATGTATATATATATATATATATGGGAGGGTATTGATTGAGAGGGTGAAGGCATGTACAGAGCATCAGATTGGGGAAGAGCAGTGTGGTTTCAGAAGTGGTAGAGGATGTGTGGATCAGGTGTTTGCTTTGAAGAATGTATGTGAGAAATACTTAGAAAAGCAAATGGATTTGTATGTAGCATTTATGGATCTGGAGAAGGCATATGATAGAGTTGATAGAGATGCTCTGTGGAAGGTATTAAGAATATATGGTGTGGGAGGAGAGTTGTTAGAAGCAGTGAAATGTTTTTATCGAGGATGTGACATGTGTACGTGTAGGAAGAGAGGAAAGTGATTTGTTCTCAGTGAATGTAGGTTTGCGGCAGGGGTGTGTGATGTCTCCATGGTTGTTTAATTTGTTTATGGATGGGGTTGTTAAGGAGGTAAATGCAAGAGTTTTGGAAAGAGGGGCAAGTATGAAGTCTGTTGGGGATGAGAGAGCTTGGGAAGTGAGTCAGTTGTTGTTCGCTGATGATACAGAACTGGTGGCTGATTCATGTGAGAAACTGCAGAAGCTGGTGACTGAGTTTGGTAAAGTGTGTGGAACAAGAAAGTTAAGAGTAAATGTGAATAAGAGCAAGGTTATTAGGTACAGTAGGGTTGAGGGTCAAGTCAATTGGGAGGTGAGTTTGAATGGAGAAAAACTGGAGGAAGTGAAGTGTTTTAGATATCTGGTAGTGGATATGCCAGCGGATGGAACCATGGAAGCGGAAGTGGATCATAGGGTGGGGGAGGGGGCGAAAATTCTGGGAGCCTTGAAGAATGTGTGGAAGTCGAGAACATTATCTCGGAAAGCAAAAATGGGTATGTTTGAAGGAATAGTGGTTCCAACAATGTTGTATGGTTGCGAGGCGTGGGCTATGGATAGAGTTGTGCGCAGGAGGATGGATGTGCTGGAAATGTGTGGTGTGAGGTGGTTTGATCGAGTGAGTAACGTAAGGGTAAGAGAGATGTGTGGAAATAAAAAGAGCGTGGTTGAGAGAGCAGAAGAGGGTGTTTTGAAGTGGTTTGTGCACATGGAGAGAATGAGTGAGGAAAGATTGACCAAGAGGATATATGTGTCGGAGGTGGAGGGAACGAGGAGAAGAGGGAGACCAAATTGGAGGTGGAAAGATGGAGTGAAAAAGATTTTGTGTGATCGGGGCCTGAACATGCAGGAGGGTGAAAGGAGGGCAAGGAATAGAGTGAATTGGAGCGATGTGGTATACCGGGGTTGACGTGCTGTCAGTGGATTGAATCAAGGCATGTGAAGCGTCTTGGGTAAACCATGGAAAGCTGTGTAGGTATGTATATTTGCGTGTGTGGACGTATGTATATACATGTGTATGGGGGGGGGGGGTTGGGCCATTTCTTTCGTCTGTTTCCTTGCGCTACCTCGCAAACGCTTGAGACAGCGACAAAGTATAAAAAAAAAAAAAAAATATATATATATATATATATATATATATATATATATATATATATATATATATATATATATATATATATATATATATATATATATATATGTATATATATATATATATATATATATATATATATATATATATATATATATATATATATATATATATATATATATATATATATATATATATATATATATATATATATATATATTTTTGTTTTGTTTTGTCGCTGTCTCCCGTGTTTGCGAGGTAGCGCAAGGAAACAGACGAAAGAAATGGCCCAACCCCCCCCCCCCCCATACACATGTATATACATACGTCCACACACGCAAATATACATACCTACACAGCTTTCCATGGTTTACCCCAGACGCTTCACATGCCTTGATTCAATCCACTGACAGCACGTCAGGCCCGGTATACCACATCGCTCCAATTCACTCTATTCCTTGCACGCCTTTCACCCTCCTGCATGTTCAAGCCCCGATCACTTAAAATATTTTTCACTCAATCTTTCCACCTCTATTTTGGTCTCCCACTTCTCCTCGTTTCCTCCACCTCTGACACATACATCCTCTTTGTCAATCTTTCCTCACTCATTCTCTCCATGTGACCAAACCATTTCAAAACACCCTCTACTATTCTCTAAACCACACTCTTTTTATTACCACACATCTTCCTTACCCTTTCATTACTTACTCGATCAAACCACCTCCAACCACATACTGTCCTCAAACATCTCATTTCCAGCACATCCACCCTCCTCCGCACAACTCTATCTATAGCCCACATCTCGCAACCATATAGCATTGTTGGAACCACTTTTCCTTCAAACATACCCATTTTTGCTTTCCAAGATAACGTTCCCGACTTCCATACATTTCTCAACGCTCCCAAATATTTGGCTCCCTCCCCCACCCTATGATTCACTTCCGCTTCATTGGTTTCATTTGCTGCCAAAACCACTCCCACCCGAATCAGCCACCATCGCTGTATCAATAGCGAACAACAACTGACTCACTTCCCAACCTCTCTCATCCACAACAGACGGTATACTTGCCCCTCTTTCCAAAACTCTTGCATTCACCTCCATAACAACCCCATTCATAAACAAATTAAACGGCCATGGAGACATCACGCACCTCCACCGCAAACAAACATTCACTGAGAACCAATCACTTTCCTCTCTTCCTTCACGTACACATGCCTTGCATCCTCGATAAATCTTTTTACTGCTTCTAACAACTTACCTCCCACACCATATAGTGTTAATACCTTACATAGAGCATCTCTATCAACTCTATCATATGCCTTCTCCAGATCCATAAATGCTAGATACAAATCCATTTGCTTTTCTAAGTATTTCTCACATACATTTTTTAAAATAGACACCTGATCCACACATCCTCTTCCACTTCTGAAACCACTCTGCTCTTCCCAAATCTGATGCTCTGTACAGGCCTTCACCCTCTCAATCAATACCCTCCCATATAATTTCCATGGAATACTCAACAAACCTATACCTCTATAATTTGAGCACTCACTCTTATCCCTTTTGCCTTTGTACAAGTGCTCTCTAAAACTATTCCGCCAGTCCTCACGCACGTCAGCAAGAGCCATACATACAATGAATAATCATACCAACTAGTCAACAATACAGTCACCCCCATTTTTAACAAATTCCACTGCAATACCTTCCAAGCCCGCTGCCTTGCAGGCTTTCATCTTCCGTAAAGCTTTTACTACCTCTTATCTGTTTACCGAATCATTCTCGCCAAACCTCTCACTTTGCACACCACCTCGACCAAAACACACTATTTCTGCCACTCTATCATCAAACACATTCAAGAAACCTTCAATATACTCACTCCATCTCCTTCTCATATCCTCACTACTTGTTATCACCTCCCCATTAGCCCACTTCACTAATGTTCCCATTTGTTCCCTTGTCATACGCACTTTATTTGCCTCCTTCCAAAACATCTTTTCATCCTCTCTAAAATTCAATGATGCTCTCTCACCCCAACTCTCACTTGCCCTTTTTTTCGCCTCTTGAACCTTTATCTTTACCTCCTGCCTCTTTCTTTTATACATATCCCACTCATTGCATTATTTTCTTGCAAAAATCGTTCAAATGCCTCTCTCCTCTCTTTCACTAATAATCTTACTTCTTCATCCCACCACTCACTACCCTTTCTAATCTGCCCACTTCCCACGCTTTTCAGGCCACAAGCATCTCTTGCACAAGCCATCACTTTTTCCATAGATACATCCCATTTCTCCCCCACTCCCCTTACCTCCTTTGTTCTCACCTTTTTCCATTCTGTACTCAGTCTCTCCTGGTACTTCCTCACACAAGTCTCCTTCCCAAACTCACTTACTCTCACTACCCTCTTCCCCCCAACATTCACTCTTCTTTTCTGAAAACCCATACAAATCTTCACCTTCGCCTCCACAAGATAATGATCAGACATCCCTCCAGTTGCACCTCTCAGCACATTAACATCCAAAAGTCTCTCTTTCCCGCGCGTGTCAATTAACACGTAATCCAATAACGCTCTCTGACCATCTCTCTTACTTACATACGTATACTTATGTATATCTCTCTTGTTAAACCAGGTACTCCCAATCACTAGTCTTTTTCAGCACATAACTCTCTCTCTCTCTCTCTCTCTCTCTCTCTCTCTCTCTCTCTCTCTCTCTCTCTCTCTCTCTCTCTCTCTCTCTCTCTCTCTCTCTCTCCCTCTCTCTCTCTCTCTCTCTCTCTCTCTCTCTCTCTCTCTCTCTCTGTGTATATATATATATATATATATATATATATATATATATATATATATATATATATATATATATATATATATATATATATATATATATATATATATATATATATATATATATATATATATATATATATACATATATATACATATATATATATATATATATATATATATATATATATATATATATATATATATATATATATATATATATATATATATATATATATATATATATATATATATATATATATATATATATATATATATATATATATATATTTATATATGTATTATTCCTTGGGATAAGGGAGAAAGATTACTTCCCACGTATTCCCTTCATATTCATTTCATTACTTTATTTATTATACTTTTTCGATGAATTCTGCGTCAGTGAAGTAGAGCAACCCACCAAAATACATATGTACATACATAAACGCCCACACACACACACACACACACACACATACACACATATACATTCATATATTTATGTAACGTATACATTCATATACGTAAACAGACATATATATATATATATATATATATATATATATATATATATATATATATATATATATATATATATATATATATATATATATTTTTTTTTTTTTTTTCATACTATTCGCTATTTCCCGCGATAGCGAGGTAGCGTTAAGAACAGAGGACTGGGCCTTTGAGGGAATATCCTCACCTGGACCTCTTCTCTGTTCATTCTTTTGGAAAATTAAAAAAAAAAAAAAAAAAAAACGAGACGGAAGGATTTCCAGCCCCCCCGCTCCCTTCCCTTTTAGTCGCCTTCTACGACACGCAGGGAATATATACTTCCCACGTATATATATATATATATATATATATATATATATATATATATATATATATATATATATATATATATATATTTTTTTTTTTTTTTTTGTCGCTGTCTCCCGCGTTTGCGAGGTAGCGCAAGGAAACAGACGAAAGAAATGGCCCAACCCACCCCCATACACATGCCTTGATTCTATCCACTGACAGCACGTCAACCCCGGTATACCACATCGCTCCAATTCACTCTATTCTTTGCCCTCCTTTCACCCTCCTGCATGTTCAGGCCCCGATCACACAAAATCTTTTTCACTCCATCTTTCCACCTCCAATTTGGTCTCCCTCTTCTCCTCGTTCCCTCCACCTCCGACACATATATCCTCTTGGTCAATCTTTCCTCACTCATTCTCTCCATGTGACCAAACCATTTCAAAACACCCTCTTCTGCTCTCTCAACCACGCTCTTTTTATTTCCACACATCTCTCTTACCCTTACGTTACTTACTCGATCAAACCACCTCACACCACACATTGCCCTCAAACATCTCATTTCCAGCACATCCATCCTCCTGCGCACAACTCTATCCATAGTCCACGCCTCGCAAATATACAACATTGTTGGAACCACTATTCCTTCAAACATACCCATTTTTGCTTTCCGAGATAATGTTCTCGACTTCCACACATTCTTCAAGGCCCCCAGAATTTTCGCCTCCTCCCCCACCCTATGATCCACTTCCGCTTCCATGGTTCCATCCGCTGCCAGATCCACTCCCAGATATCTAAAACACTTCACTTCCTTCCAGTTTTTCTCCATTCAAACTCACCTCCCAATTGAATTGACCCTCAACCCTACTGTACCTAATAACCTTGCTCTTATTCACATTTACTCTTAACTTTCTTCTTTCACACACTTTACCAAACTCAGTCACCAGCTTCTGCAGTTTCTCACATGAATCAGCCACCAGCGCTGTATCATCAGCGAACAACAACTGACTCACTTCCCAAGCTCTCTCATCCAAAACAGACTTCATACTTGCCCCTCTTTCCAAAACTCTTGCATTCACCTCCCTAACAACCCCACCCATAAACAAATTAAACAACCATGGAGACATCACACACCCCTGCCGTAAACCTATATTCACTGAGAACATATCACTTTCCTCTCTTCCTACACGTACACATGCCTTACATCCTCGATAAAAACTTTTCACTGCTTCTAACAACTTTCCTCCCACACCATATATTCTTAATACCTTCCACAGAGCATCTCTATCAACTCTATCATATGCCTTCTCCAGATCCATAAATGCTACATACAAATCCATTTGCTTTTCTAAGTATTTCTCACATACATTCTTCAAAGCAAACACCTGATCCACACATCCTCTACCACTTCTGAAACGACACTGCTCTTCCCCAGTCTGATGCTCTGTACATGCCTTCACCCTCTCAATCAATACCCTCCCATATAATTTACCAGGAATACTCAACGACCTTATACCTCTGTAATTTGAGCACTCACTCTTATCCCCTTTGCCTTTGTACAATGGCACTATGCACGCATTCCGCAAATCCTCAGGCACCTCACCATGAGTCATACATACATTAAATAACCTTACCAACCAGTCAACAATACAGTCACCCCCCTTTTTTTAATAAATTCCACTGCAATACCATCCAAACCTGCTGCCTTGCCGGCTTTTATCTTCCGCAAAGCTTTTACTACCTCTTCTTTGTTTACCAGCTCATTTCCCTAACCCTCGCACTTCGCACAACACCTCGAACAAAACACCCTATATCTGCCACTCTATCATCAAACACATTCAACAAACCTTCAAAATACTCACTCCATCTCCTTCTCACATCACCACTACTTGTTATCACCTCCCCATTTGCGCCCTTCACTGAAGTTCCCATTTGCTCCCTTGTCTTACGCACTTTATTTACCTCCTTCCAGAACATCTTTTTATTCTCCCTAAAATTTAATGATACTCTCTCACCTCAACTCTCATTTGCCTTTTTTTTTCACCTCTTGCACCTTTCTCTTGACCTCCTGTCTCTTTCTTTTATACGTCTCCCACTCAATTTCATTTTTTCCAGCAAAAATCGTCCAAATGCCTCTCTCTTCTCTTTCACTAATACTCTTACTTCTTCATCCCACCACTCACTACCCTTTCTAATCAACCCACCTCCCACTCTTCTCATGCCGCAAGCATCTTTTGCGCAATCCATCACTGATTCCCTAAATACATCCCATTCCTCCCCCACTCCCCTTACTTCCATTGTTCTCACCTTTTTCCATTCTGTAGTCAGTCTCTCCTGGTACTTCCTCACACAAGTCTCCTTCCCAAGTTCACTTACTCTCACCACCCTCTTTACCCCAACATTCACTGTTCTTTTCTGAAAACACATACAAATCTTCACCTTAGCCTACACAAGATAATGATCAGACATCCCTCCAGTTGCACCTCTCAGCACATTAACATCCAAAAATCTCTCTTTCGCGCGCCTGTCAATTAACACGTAATCCAATAACGCTCTCTGGCCATCTCTCCTACTTACATAAGTATACTTATGTATATCTCGCTTTTTAAACCAGGTATTCCCAATCATCAGTCCTTTTTCAGCACATAAATCTACAAGCTCTTCACCATTTCCATTTACAACACTGAACCCCCCCCTGTATACCAATTATTCCCTCAACTGCCACATTACTCACCTTTGCATTCAAATCACCCAACACTATAACCCGGTCTCGTGCATCAAAACCACTAACACACTCATTCAGCTGCTCCCAAAACACTTGCCTCTCATGATCTTTCTTCTCATGCCCAGGTGCATATGCACCAATAATCACCCATCTCTCTCCATCAACCTTCAGTTTTACCCATATTAATCGAGAATTTACTTTCTTACATTCTATCACATACTTCCACAACTCCTGTTTCAGGAGTACTGCTACTCCTTCCCTTGCTCTTGTCCTCTCACTAACCCCTGACTTTACTCCCAAGACATTCCCAAACCACTCTTCCCCTTTACCCTTGAGCTTCGTTTCACTCAGAGCCAAAACATCCAGGTTCCTTTCCTCAAACATACTACCTATCTCTCCTTTTTTCACATCTTGGTTACATCCACACACATTTAGGCACCCCAATCTGAGCCTTCGAGGAGGATGAGCACTCCCCGCGTGACTCCTTCTTCTGTTTCCCATTTTAGAAAGTTAAAAAATACAAGGAGGGGAGGATTTCTGGCCCCCCGCTCCCGTCCCCTCTAGTCGCTTTCTACGACACGCGAGGATGCGTGGGAAGTATATATATATGTATATATATACATAAATATATATATATATATATATATATATATATATATATATATATATATATATATATATATGTATATATACATATATATATATATATATATATATATATATATATATATATATATATATATATATATATATATATATATATATATATATATATATATATATATATATGTATATATACATATATATATATATATATATATAGAGAGAGAGAGAGAGAGAGAGAGAGAGAGAGAGAGAGAGAGAGAGAGAGAGAGAGAGAGAGAGAGAGAGAGAGAGAGAGAGACATATGCACATATACAGAGACATACATATATACATATGTACATATTCATAAATGCTGCCTTCAGTTACTCTTTGCGCCACCTCGCTAAACATGAAAGGCACCTCTCTCCCCCCAGATACGCGCAAGGTAGTGCTAGGAAAAGACAAGAAATGCCACATTCGTTCGCACTCAGTCTCTAGCTGTCACATGTAATGCAGCGAACCCAGAGCTTCCTTTCCGCTTCCAGGCCCCACAAAACTTTCCACGGTTTATCTCAGACGCTTCGCATGCCCTGCTTCAATCCAATGATAGCACGTCGACACTTGTTTACCGCATCATTACAATTCTTTCTATTCCTTACACCCGTTTCATCCTCCTGTATGTGCAGGCCCCTATCGCTCAAAATCATTTTCACTCCATCCTTCCACCTCCAATTTGGTCTCCCACTTTTCTTTCCCTCCACTTCTGACAAATATATCCTCTTTGTCAATCTTTCCTCACTCATTCTCTCTATATGACCAAACCACGTCAATTCAACCTCCTTTGCTATCTCAACCACATTCTTTTCATTACCACACATCTCTCTTACCCTTTCATTACTTACTCGATGAAACCACCTCGCACCATATATTATCCTCAAATATCCCATTTCCAACACATCCACCCTTCTACGCACAGCCATATCTATTGCCCACGACTCACAAATATATATCATTGTTGGAACTACTATTCCTTCAAACATACCCTTTTTTTGCTCCCCGAGATAACGTTCTTACCTTTCACACATTCTTTAACTCTCCAGAACGTCCACCCCCTCCCCCACCCAGTGACTCACTTCTGCTTCCATGTTTTTATCTGTTCATAAATCCACTCCCAGATATTGAAAACACTTCATTTCCTCCAGTTTTTCTCCATTAAAGCTTACCTCCTAATTTACTTGTCTCTCAACCCTACTGTACCTAATGACCTTTTCTCTTATTCACATTTACTCTCAGCTTTCTTCTTTCACGCACTTTACCAAACTCAGTCGTTAGCTTCTGTAGTTTTTCACCCGATTCGGCCACCAGTGCTGTATCATCAGCGAACAACAACTGACTCATTTCCCAAGCTCTCTCATCCACAACAGACTGCATACTTGCCCCTCTTTCCAAAACTCTTGAATTAACATCCTTAACAAACCCATTCATAGTCAAATTAAAGAACCATGGAGACATCACGCATCCCTGCCTAAAACCAACATTCACAGAGAAACAATTGATTTCCTCTGTTCATACTCGTACGCATGCCTTACATCATCGATAAAACATTTCATTGCTTCTAGCAATTAGCCTCCCACACCATATTCTCTAAATACCTTCCACGGAGCATCTCTATCAACTCTATCATATGGCTGCTCCAGACCCATAAATGTTACATGCAAATCCATCTGTATTTCTCACATACATTCTTCAAAGCATTCACCTGATCCACACATCCTCTACCACCTCTGAAACCACACTGCTCTTCCCTAATCTGATACTTGTACATGCCTTCACATTCTCAATCAATACCCTTCGAAATAATTTCCCAGGAATACTCAAGAAACTTACACCTCTGTAATTTGAAACCCTACCTCTATCCTCTTTGCCTTTATACAATGGCACTATGCATGCATTCCGCCAATCCTCAAGCACTTCGCCATGAGCCATACATACATTGAATATTCTCACCAACCAGCAACAACAAAGTATCCCCTCTTTTTTGATAGATTCCAGTGCAATAACTTCTGAACCCGCCGCCCTGCCGGCTTTCATCTTCCGCAAAGCTTTTAATACCTCTTCTCTGTTTACCAAACCGTTCTTCCTGACCCTTTCACTTCACACACTACTTCGACGAAAACACGCTATATATGCCTCACTGTCATCAAACACATTGAACAAACTTTCAAAATACTCACTCAATCTCCTCACTTCACCACTACTTGTTATTACCTCACCATTATTCCCCTTCACTGATGTTCCCTTTTGTTCTCTTGTCTTATGTACTTTATCTACCTCTTCTAAAACATATCTTTCTTCTCCCTAAGATTTATCGATACTCTCTCAACCCAACTTTCATTTGTCTTTTTTTCACCTCTTGCACCTTTCTCTTGACCTCTTGCCTCTTTCTTTTATACATTTCCTAGTCATTCGCACTACCTCCCTACAAAAATCGTCTAAGCGCCTCTCTCTTCTCTTTCACTAACAATCTTACTTTTTCATCCCACCACTCACTACCCGTTTTAATCTACCTACCTCCTACCGTTCTCATGCCACAAGCACCTTTTGCGCAATCCATCAATACTTCCCTCAATATATCCCATTCCTCCCCCACTCCCCTTACGTCATTTTCTCTCACCTTTTTCCATTCTCCACACAATCTCTCATGGCACTTCCACACTTAAATCTCCTTTCGAAGCTCACTTACTCTCACCACTCTCTTCACCGCAACATTCTCTCTTCTTTTCTGAAAACCTCTACAAATCTTCACATACGCCTCCACAAGATAATGATCAGACATCCCTTCTACTATTCAAGGAATTTATAAGAAATTGTTTATCTATATTCCACACCAACATATGTCTGTTACTGTATATATTGCAACACATTGTCAAAAATCTCTAAATGTTCCGGAGGTATATACATAATGTTCCATTATTTTTCAGTTCAGGATGCAGCAATCTTCAGCCTTTGTGCTATTAATCCTAACCTTTGTGGAGAGTGCCACAGTGGACCAGAGAGCTGGTACTGTTACTGAAGTTGTTGACAATTTGGCTGTCGTGGTCGGCCAGGTGGTAAAACAGTACATGGCTGGGTGTCACCTGGTGCTGGCCGTTACAACACAACATTCTCTATTGTTACAACACATCACCAGGTACATTAGTTTTGAATTGTCTGTGTGCGTTTTGATATATCGAATTGCATCGTCCATACGTAAAATAGAGTCTAGATTATAGATAGACCAATGAACAACTATCACAACACATTGACTTACACTTTGATTGTCGTTCATGAAATTGACAAAATCCTTTTGATATATCTTGTGACAAATGTCTATCTTTTCTCGTGATATCTAACTAGTAATAATTATAATGACGCTACTCTGGAATAAGGAAACGTTGAGTGTACGGGACCTCATGTTACCCCTGGTGTTTCCTGCAGACAATTACCTGATGATGTGGGCAGCGTGGTGGTTGAGGCGGAGTCGTTGTTTGATCAGGACCAGCCAACACAGGACCACCTCCTTCAAGGACTGTGGGGGGAAGCCAGACATACCTGCCGCGCCCTAATTCTACACCTCACCCATAATGATGACAACCAGGCCTTCAGGTGACTTGATACACACACACACACACACACACACACTCACATACACACACACTAATATATATCAGGGAATACGTGGGAAGTATTCTTTCTCCCCTATCCCCAGGGATAATATATATATATATATATATATATATATATATATATATATATATATATATATATATATATATATATATATATATATATATATATATATATATTCATGTGAGAAACTGCAGAAGCTGGTGACGGAGTTTGGTAAAGTGTGTGGAAGAAGAAAGTTAAGAGTAAATGTGAATAAGAGCAAGGTTATTAGGTACAGTAGGGTTGAGGGTCAAGTCAATTGGGAGGTGAGTTTGAATGGAGAAAAACTGGAGGAAGTGAAGTGTTTTAGATATCTGGGAGTGGATCTGGCAGCGGATGGAACCATGGAAGCAGAATTGGACCATAGGGTGGGGGAGGGGGCGAAAATTCTAGGAGCCTTGAAGAATGTGTGGAAGTCGAGAACATTATCTCGGAAAGCAAAAATGGGTATGTTTGAAGGAATAGTGGTTCCAACAATGTTGTATGGTTGCGAGGCGTGGGCTATGGATAGAGTTGTGCGCAGGAGGATGGATGTGCTAGAAATGAGATGTCTGAGGACAATGTGTGGTGTGAGGTGGTTTGATCGAGTAAGTAACGTAAGGGTGAGAGAGATGTGTGGAAATAAAAAGAGCGTGGTTGAGAGAGCAGAAGAGGGTGTTTTGAAATGGTTTGGGCACATGGAGAGAATGAGTGAGGAAAGGTTGACCAAGAGGATATATGTGTCGGAGGTGGAGGGAACGAGGAGAAGAGGGAGACCAAATTGGAGGTGGAAAGATGGAGTGAAAAAGATTTTGTGTGATCGGGGCCTGAACTTGCAGGAGGGTGAAAGGAGGGCAAGGAATAGAGTGAATTGGAGCAATGTGGTATACCGGGGTTGACGTGCTGTCAGTGGATTGAATCAAGACATGTGAAGCGTCTGGGGTAAACCATGGAAAGCTGTGTAGGTATGTATATTTGCGTGTGTGGACGTATGTATATGCATGTGTATGGGGGTGGGTTGGGCCATTTCTTTCGTCTGTTTCCTTGCGCTACCTCGCAAACGCGGGAGACAGCGACAAAGTATAAGAAAAAAAAAAAAAAAAAAAAAAAATATATATATATATATATATATATATATATATATATATATGCCACAAGCATCTTTTGCGCAATCCATCACTGATTCCCTAAATACATCCCATTCCTCCCCGACTCCCCTTACTTCCATTGTTCTCACCTTTTTCCATTCTGTACACAGTCTCTCCTGGTACTTCCCCACACAGGTCTCCTTCCCAAGCTCACTTACTCTCACCACCTTCTTCACCCCAACATTCACTCCTCTTTTCTGAAAACCCATACAAATCTTCACCTTAGCCTCCACAAGATAATGATCAGACATCCCTCCAGTTGCACCTCTCAGCACATTAACATCCAAAAGTCTCTCTTTCGCACGCCTGTCAATTAACACGTAATCCAATAACGCTCTCTGGCCATCTCTCCTACTTACATAAGTATACTTATGTATATCTCGCTTTTTAAACCAGGTATTCCCAATCATCAGTCCTTTTTCAGCACATAAATCTACAAGCTCTTCACCATTTCCATTTACAACACTGAACACCCCATGCATACCAATTATTCCCTCAACTGCCACATTACTCACCTTTGCATTCAAATCACCCATCACTATAACCCGGTCTCGTGCATCAAAACCGCTAACACACTCATTTAGCTGCTCCCAAAACACTTGCCTCTCATGATCTTTCTTCTCATGCCCAGGTGCATATGCACCAATAATCACCCACCTCTCTCCATCAACTTTCAATTTTACCCATATTAATCGAGAATTTACTTTCTTACATTCTATCACATACTCCCACAACTCCTGTTTCAGGAGTATTGCTACTCCTTCCCTTGCTCTTGTCCTCTCACTAACCCCTGACTTCACTCCCCAGACATTTCCAAACCACTCTTCCCCTTTACCCTTGAGCTTCGTTTAACTCAGAGCCAAAACATCCAGGTTCCTTTCCTCAAACATACTACCTATCTCTCCTTTTTTCACATCTTGGTTACATCCACACACATTTAGGCACCCCACTCTGAGCCTTCGAGGAGGATGATTACTCCCCGCGTGACTCCTTCTTCTGTTTCCCATTTTAGAAAGTTAATACAAGGAGGGGAGGATTTCCGGCCCCCCGCTCCCGTCCCCTCTAGGGTAGTGTGTGGTGGGATGAAGAAGTAAGAGTATTAGTGAAAGAGAAGAGAGAGGCATTTGGACGATTTTTGCAGGGAAAAAATGCAATTGAGTGGGAGAAGTATAAAAGAAAGAGACAGGAGGTCAAGAGAAAGGTGCAAGAGGTGAAAAAAAGGGCAAATGAGAGTTGGGGTGAGAGACTATCAGTAAATTTTAGGGAGAATAAAAAGATGTTCTGGAAGGAGGTAAATAGGGTGCGTAAGACAAGGGAGCAAATGGGAACTTCAGTGAAGGGCGTAAATGGGGAGGTGATAACAAGTAGCGGTGATGTGAGAAGGAGATGGAATGAGTATTTTGAAGGTTTGTTGAATGTGTCTGATGACAGAGTGGCAGATATAGGGTGTTTTGGTCGAGGTGGTGTGCAAAGTGAGAGGGTTAGGGAAAATGATTTGGTAAACAGAGAAGAGGTAGTAAAAGCTTTGCGGAAGATGAAAGCCGGCAAGGCAGCAGGTTTGGATGGTATTGCAGTGGAATTTATTAAAAAAGGGGGTGACTGTATTGTTGACTGGTTGGTAAGGTTATTTAATGTATGTATGACTCATGGTGAGGTGCCTGAGGATTGGCGGAATGCGTGCATAGTGCCATTGTACAAAGGCAAAGGGGATAAGAGTGAGTGCTCAAATTACAGAGGTATAAGTTTGTTGAGTATTCCTGGTAAATTATATGGGAGGGTATTGATTGAGAGGGTGAAGGCATGTACAGAGCATCAGATTGGGGAAGAGCAGTGCGGTTTCAGAAGTGGTAGAGGATGTGTGGATCAGGTGTTTGCTTTGAAGAATGTATGTGAGAAATACTTAGAAAAGCAAATGGATTTGTATGTAGCATTTATGGATCTGGAGAAGGCATATGATAGAGTTGATAGAGATGCTCTGTGGAAGGTATTAAGAATATATGGTGTGGGAGGCAAGTTGTTAGAAGCAGTGAAAAGTTTTTATCGAGGATGTAAGGCATGTGTACGTGTAGGAAGAGAGGAAAGTGATTGGTTCTCAGTGAATGTAGGTTTGCGGCAGGGGTGTGTGATGTCTCCATGGTTGTTTAATTTGTTTATGGATGGGGTTGTAAAGGAGGTAAATGCAAGAGTCCTGGAAAGAGGGGCAAGTATGAAGTCTGTTGGGGATGAGAGAGCTTGGGAAGTGAGTCAATTGTTGTTCGCTGATGATACAGCGCTGGTGGCTGATTCATGTGAGAAACTGCAGAAGCTGGTGACTGAGTTTGGTAAAGTGTGTGGAAGAAGAAAGTTGAGAGTAAATGTGAATAAGAGCAAGGTTATTAGGTACAGTAGGGGTGAGGGTCAAGTCAATTGGGAGGTGAGTTTGAATGGAGAAAAACTGGAGGAAGTGAAGTGTTTTAGATATCTGGGAGTGGATCTGTCAGCGGATGGAACCATGGAAGCGGAAGTGGATCATAGGGTGGGGGAGGGGGCGAAAATTTTGGGAGCCTTGAAAAATGTGTGGAAGTCGAGAACATTATCTCGGAAAGCAAAAATGGGTATGTTTGAGGGAATAGTGGTTCCAACAATGCTGTATGGTTGCGAGGCGTGGGCTATGGATAGAGATGTGCGCAGGAGGATGGATGTGCTGGAAATGAGATGTTTGAGGACAATGTGTGGTGTGAGGTGGTTTGATCGAGTAAGTAACGTAAGGGTAAGAGAGATGTGTGGAAATAAAAAGAGCGTGGTTGAGAGAGCAGAAGAGGGTGTTTTGAAATGGTTTGGGCACATGGAGAGAATGAGTGAGGAGAGATTGACCAAGAGGATATATGTGTCGGAGGTGGAGGGAACGAGGAGAAGAGGGAGACCAAATTGGAGGTGGAAAGATGGAGTGAAAAAGATTTTGTGTGATCGGGGCCTGAACATGCAGGAGGGTGAAAGGAGGGCAAGAAATAGAGTGAATTGGAGTCATGTGGTATACAGGGGTTGACGTGCTGTCAGTGGATTGAAGCAAGGCATGTGAAGCGTCTGGGGTAAACCATGGAAAGCTGTGTAGGTATGTATATTTGCGTGTGTGGACGTGTGTATGTACATGTGTATGGGGGGGGGGTTGGGCCATTTCTTTCGTCTGTTTCCTTGCGCTACCTCGCAAACGCGGGAGACAGCGACAAAGTATAAAAAAAAAAAAAAAAAATATATATATATATATATATATATATATATATATATATATATATATATATGTATATATATATATATATGTATATATATATATATATGTATATATATATATATATATATATATATATATATATATATATATATATATATATATATATATATATATATATATTCATATATATATATATATATACATATATATATATATATATATATATATATATATATATATATATATATATATATATATATATATATATATACATATATATATATATATATACATATATATTTTTTTTTTTTTTTTTCAACTATCCGCCATTATCCGCATTAGCGAGGTAGCGTTAAGAACAGAAGACTGGGCCTTTGTGGCATATCCTCACCTAGACCCCCTCTGTTCCTTCTTTTGGAGAATTAAAAAAAAGAAAATAAAAACGAGAGGGGAGGATTTCCAGTCTCCCGCTCCCTCCCCTTTTAGTCGCCTTCTACGACACGCAGGGAATACGTGGGAAGTATTCTTCAACCCCTATCCCCAGGGATTATTTTTTTTTTCTTTTTTTCTTTTTTTTCCAATAGAAGGAACAGAGAAGAGGTCCAGGTGAGGATATTCCCTCAAAGGCCCAGTCCTCTGTTCTTAACGCTACCTCGCTATCGCGGGAAATAACGAATAGTATGAAAAAAAAAGGAAAAAAAAAAAAAATATATATATATATATATATATATATATATATATATATATATATATATATATATATATATATATATATATATATATAATTATTCTTAATACCTTCTACAGAGCATCTCTATCAACTCTATCATATGCCTTCTCCAGATCCATATATGCTACATACAAATCCATTTGCTTTTCTAAGTATTTCTCACATACATTCTTCAAAGCAAACACCTGATCCACACATCCTCTACCACTTCTGAAACCACACTGCTCTTCCCCAATCTGATGCTCTGTACATGCCTTCACCCTCTCAATCAATACCCTCCCATATAATTTACCAGGAATACTCAACAAACTTATACCTCTGTAATTTGAGCACTCACTCTTATCCCCTTTGCCTTTGTACAATGGCACTATGCACGCATTCCGCCAATCCTCAGGCACCTCACCATGAGTCATACATACATTAAATAACCTTACCAACCAGTCAACAATACAGTCACCCCCTTTTTTAATAAATTCCACTGCAATACCATCCAAACCTGCTGCCTTGCCGGCTTTCATCTTCCGCAAAGCTTTCACTACCTCTTCTCTGTTTACCAAATCATTTTCCCTAACCCTCTCACTCTGCACACCACCTCGACCAAAACACCCTATATCTGCCACATTCAACAAACCTTCAAAATACTCACTCCATCTCCTTCTCATATCACCACTACTTGTGTGTGGGATGAAAGTTGTTAGAAGCAGTGAAAAGTTTTTATCGAGGATGTAAGGCATGTGTACGTGTAGGAAGAGAGGAAAGTGATTGGTTCTTAGTGAATGTAGGTTTGCGGCAGGGGTGTGTGATGTCTCCAAGGTTGTTTAATTTGTTTATGGATGGGGTTGTTAGGGAGGTGAATGCAAGAGTTTTGGAAAGAGGGGCAAGTATGAAGTCTGTTGGGGATGAGAGAGATTGGGAAGTGAGTCAGTTGTTGTTCGCTGATGATACAGCGCTGGTGGCTGATTCATGTGAGAAACTGCAGAAGCTGGTGACTGAGTTTGGTAAAGTGTGTGAAAGAAGAAAGTTAAGAGTAAATGTGAATAAGAGCAAGGTTATTAGGTACAGTAGGGTTCAGGGTCAAGTCAATTGGGAGTTGAGTTTGAATGGAGAAAAACTGGAGGAAGTGAAGTGTTTTAGATATCTGGGAGTGGATCTGGCAGCGGATGGAACCATGGAAGCGGAAGTGGATCATAGGGTGGGGAAGGGGGCGAAAATTCTGGGGGCCTTGAAGAATGTGTGGAAGTCGAGAACATTATCTCGGAAAGCAAAAATGGGTATGTTTGATGGAATAGTGGTTCCAACAATGTTGTATGGTTGCGAGGCGTGGGCTATGGATAGAGTTGTGCACAGGAGGATGGATGTGCTGGAAATGAGATGTTTGAGGACAACGTGTGGTGTAAGGTGGTTTGATCGAGTGAGTAACGTAAGGGTAAGAGAGATGTGTGGAAATAAAAAGAGCCTGGTTAAGAGAGCAGAAGAGGGTGTTTTGAAGTGGATTGGGCACATGGAGAGAATGAGTGAGGAAAGATTGACCAAGAGGATATATGTGTCGGAGGTGGAGGGAACGAGGAGAAGAGGGAGACCAAATTGGAGGTGGAAAGATGGAGTGAAAAAGATTTTGTGTGATCGGGGCCTGAACATGCAGGAGGGTGAAAGGAGGGCAAGGAATAGAGTGAATTGGAGCGATGTGGTATACCGGGGTTGACGTGCTGTCAGTGGAGTGAATCAAGGCATGTGTAGCGTCTGGGGTAAACCATGGAAAGCTGTGTAGGTATGTATATTTGCGTGTGTGGACGTATGTATATACATGTGTATGGGGGGGGTTGGGCCATTTCTTTCGTCTGTTTCCTTGCGCTACCTCGCAAACGCGGGAGACAGCGACAAAGTATAATAAATATAATATATATATATATATATATATATATATATATATATATATATATATATATATATATATATATATATATATATATATATATATATATATATATTTATTATTCATCTTATTTTGCTTTGTCGCTGTCTCCCGCGTTCGCGAGGTAGCCCAAGGAAACAGACGACAGAAATGTCCCAACCCCCCCCCATACACATGTATATACATACACCTCCACACACGCAAATATACATACCTATACATCTCAGTGTGCACATATATATACACACACAGACACATACATATATACCCATGAACACAATTCAGACTGTCTGCCTTTATTCATTCCATCGCCACCTCACCCCACATGGAATACCATCCCCCTCCCCCACTCATGTGTGCGAGGTAGCGCTAGGAAAAGACAACAAGGGCCCCATTCGTTCACACTCAGTCTCTAGCTGACATGCAATAATGCCCGAAACCACACCTCGCTTTCCACATCGAGGCCCTATACAACTTTCCATGGTTTACCCCAGACGCTTCATATGCCCTGATTCAATCCACTGAAAGCACGTAAAACCCCGGTATACCTCATCTATCCAATTCACTCTATTCCTTGCCCGCCTTTCACCCTCCTGCATGTTCAGGCCCCGATCACTCAAAATATTTTTCACTCCATCTTTCCACCTCCAATTTGGTCCCTCACTTCTCCTCGTTCCCTCCACCTCCGACACATTTATCCTCTTGGTCAATCTTTCCTCACTCATTCTCTCCATGTGCCCAAACCATTTCAAAACACCCTCTTCTGCTCTCTCAACCACTCTCTTTTTATTTCCACACATCTCTCTTACCCTTACATTACTTACTCGATCAAGCCACCTCACAACACATATTGTCCTCAAACATCTCATTTCCAGCACATCCACCCTCCTGCGCACAACTCTATCCATAGCACACGCCTCGCAACCATACAACATTGTTGGAACCACTATTCCTTCAAACATACCCATTTTTGCTTTCCGAGATAATGTTCTCGACTTCCACACATTCTTCAAGGCTCGCAGGATTTTCGCCCCCTCCCCCACCCTATGATTCACTTCCTCTTCCATGGTTCCATCCGCTGCTAGATCCACTACCAGATATTAAAAATACTTTACTTCCTTCAGTTTTTCTCCATTCAAACTTACCTCCCAATTGACTTGACCCTGAACCCTACTGTACCTAATAACCTTGCTCTTATTCACATTTACTCTTAACTTTCTTCTTTCACACACTTTACCAAACTCAGTCACCAGCTTCTGCAGTTTCTCACATGAATCAGCCACCAGCGCTGTATCATCAACGAACAACAACTGACTCACTTCCCAAGGTCTCTCATCAACAACAGACTTCATACTTGCCCCTCTTTCCAAAACTCTTGCATTCACCTCCCTAACAACCCCATCCATAAACAAATTAAACAACCATGGAGACATCACACACCCCTGCCGCAAACCTACATTCACTGAGAACCAATCACTTTCCTCTCTTCCTACACGTACACATGCCTTACATCCTCGATAAAAACTTTTCACTGCTTCTAACAACTTGCCTCCCAAACCATATATTCTTAATACCTTCCACAGAGCATCTCCATCAACTCTATCATATGCCTTCTACAGATCCATAAATGCTACATACAAATCCATTTGCTTTTCTGTGTATTTGTCACATACATTCTTCAAAGCAAACACCTGATCCACACTGCTTTTCCCCAATCTGATGCTCTGTACATGCCTTCACCCTCTCAATCAATACCCTCCCATATAATTTACCAGGAATACTCAACAAACTTATACCTCTGTAATTTGAGCACTCACTCTTATTCCCTTTGCCTTTGTACAATAGCACTATGCACGCATTTCGCCAATCCTCAGGCACCTCACCATGAGTCATACATACATTAAATAACCTTAACAACCAGTCAACAATACAGTCACCCCCTTTTTTAATAAATTCCACTGCAATACCATTCAAACCTGCTGCCTTGCCAGCTTTCACCTTCCGCAAAGCATTTACTACCTCTTCTCTGTTTACCAAATCATTTTCCCTAACCCTCTCACTTTGCACACCACCTCGACCAAAACACCCTATATCTGCCACTATATCATCAAACACATTCAACAAACCTTCAAAATACTCACTCCATCTCCTTCTCACATCACCACTACTTGCTATCACCTCTCCATTAGCGCCCTTCACTGAAGTTCCCACTGGTCCCTTGTCTTACGCACTTTATTTACCCCCTTACGTATATATATATATATATATATATATATATATATATATATATATATATATATATATATATATATATATATCAGCAACACCTGGTGGGTTCTGTGACTGTATGTAGTAACAACGCCTGGTTTGTTCTGTGAGCGTGTGTAGCAGCAACGCCCGGTGTGCCCTGTGAGTGTGTGTGTACCAACAGTACCGGGTGTGTTTTGTGAGTGTATGTAGCAACATCACCTCGTGTTTTGTGTGGCTATATCTAACAGCATTACCTGATATGATCTGTGAGTGTGTGTAGCAACAGCAACTGGTGTGTTCTGTTAGTGTGTGTAGCAGCTACACCTGGTGTGTTCTCTGACCCTCCGTAGTAGCAACACCTGGTGTATTCTGTGGGCGTGTGTAGCAACAGTACTTGGTGTGTCTTGTGTGTGTGTGTAGCAACAGTACCTCGAGTGAAAAGTTAACTTTGGTGAGGTCGTATCATCGTCATTGGACGAAAAGGATTATAGTCACATCGTGAATATTCTTACCCTTTATATTTATGAATGTATATATATATATATATATATATATATATATATATATATATATATATATATATATATATATATATATATATATATATATATATATATATATATATATATATATATATATATATATATATATATATATATATATATATATTTTTTTTTTTTTTTTTTTTTTTTATACTTTGTCGCTGTCTCCCGCGTTTGCGAGGTAGCGCAAGGAAACAGACGAAAGAAATGGCCCAACCCCCCCCATACACATGTACATACACACGTCCACACACACAAATATACATACCTACACAGCTTTCCATGGTTTACCCCGGACGCTTCACATGCCTTGATTCAATCCACTGACAGCACGTCAACCCCTGTATACCACATCGCTCCAATTCACTCTATTCCTTGCCCTCCTTTCACCCTCCTGCATGTTCAGGCCCCGATCACACAAAATCTTTTTCACTCCATCTTTCCACCTCCAATTTGGTCTCCCTCTTCTCCTCGTTCCCTCCACCTCCGACACATATATCCTCTTGGTCAATCTTTCCTCACTCATTCTCTCCATGTGCCCAAACCATTTTAAAACACCCTCTTCTGCTCTCTCAACCACGCTCTTTTTATTTCCACACATCTCTCTTACCCTTACGTTACTTACTCGATCAAACCACCTCACACCACACATTGTCCTCAAACATCTCATTTCCAGCACATCCATCCTCCTTCGCACAACTCTATCCATAGCCCACGCCTCGCAACCATACAACATTGTTGGAACTACTATTCCTTCAAACATACCCATTTTTGCTTTCCGGGATAATGTTCTCGACTTCCACACATTTTTCAAGGCTCCCAAAATTTTCGCCCCCTCCCCCACCCTATGATCCACTTCCGCTTCCATGGTTCCATCCGCTGACAGATCCACTCCCAGATATCTAAAACACTTCACTTCCTCCAGTTTTTCACCATTCAAACTCACCTCCCAGTTGACTTGACCCTCAACCCTACTGTACCTAATAACCTTGCTCTTATTCACATTTACTCTTAACTTTCTTCTTCCACACACTTTACCAAACTCCGTCACCAGCTTCTGCAGTTTCTCACATGAATCCGCCACCAGCGCTGTATCATCAGCGAACAACAACTGACTCACTTCCCAAGCTCTCTCATCCCCAACAGACTTCATACTTGCCCCTCTTTCCAAGACTCTTGCATTTACCTCCCTAACAACCCCATCCATAAACAAATTAAACAACCATGGAGACATCACACACCCCTGCCGCAAACCTACATTCACTGAGAACCAATCACTTTCCTCTCTTCCTACACGTACACATGCCTTACATCCTCGATAAAAACTTTTCACTGCTTCTAACAACTTGCCTCCCACACCATATATTCTTAATACCTTCCACAGAGCATCTCTATCAACTCTATCATATGCCTTCTCCAGATCCATAAATGCTACATACAAATCCATTTGCTTTTCTAAGTATTTCTCACATACATTCTTCAAAGCAAACACCTGATCCACACATCCTCTACCACTTCTGAAACCATATATATATATATATATATATATATATATATATATATATATATATATATATATATATATATATATATATATATATATATATATATATATATGTATATATATATATATATGGGTGTGTGTAACATTCGATATAATCGTGTTAACTAATGCTCAATTATATCATTATATATTGTGTGAGTATCGTAATCTCTCATCTTAATTTGTAAGGAGTTATTTATTCAGGTTAGGAATATCTTTCCGCTACGTTCTACCGCAACTTATTACAGTTTATGTGGTTGTTACGGGATGTACCTTGACCTCAAATTGTCTGTTCATTATCTTTTATGTTGGCTGAGACGACACGGGCAGATAAAAGCTTGATTCAAGGCATCTCATTAAGGCTATATATATATATATATATATATATATATATATATATATATATATATATATATATATATATATATATATATATACACTATCCCTGGGGATAGGGGAGAAAGAATACTTCCCACGTATTCCCTGCGTGTCGTAGAAGGCGAATAAAAGGGAAGGGAGCGGGGGGCTGGAAATCCTCCCCTCTCGTTTTTTTTTTTTTCCAAAAGAAGGAACAGAGGAGAGGTCCAGGTGAGGATATTCCCTCAAAGGCCCAGTCCTCTGTTCTTAACGCTACCTCGCTATCGCGGGAAATAGCGAATAGTATGAAAAAAAAAAAAAAAATATATATATATATATATATATATATATATATATATATATATATATATATATATATATAAATATTTATGTATATATATATAGATATATGTATATATATATATATACATATGAATAAAGTGCATATGAACGCGCACCTTCATAGAACATACAAACCTCCAACAGCCAGGATCGATCCCGGGACCCCTGTGCAAGAGGCAGGCATGCTAACCGCTAGGCTATGGGACTGTATAATAGGAAACAACTATTCGAAATACTAAGTACTTGACTACCCTTCGTCTCACAATGGTGAGCAACGGGGTCTATCGGTTATTTCCGAACAGACGCACATAGCCAGCTGATAGCGTTTTACCGAACCTAACTGTACAAGGCGGAGGTATAACAGTTAGGTTCGGTAACGTAAGGGTAACGTAAGTTAGTAACGTAAGGGTAAGAGAGATGTGTGGAAATAAAAAGAGCGTGGTTGAGAGAGCAGAGGAGGGTGTGCTGTGCAAGAGGTCACATGGAGAGAATGAGTGAGGAAAGATTGACCAAGAGGATATATGTGTCGGAGGTGGAGGGAACGAGGAGAAGAGGGAGACCAAATTGGAGGTGGAAAGATGGAGTGAAAAAGATTTTGTGAGATCGGGGCCTGAACATGCAGGAGGGTGAAAGGAGGGCAAGGAATAGAGTGAATTGGAGCGATGTGGTATACCGGGGTTGACGTGCTGTCAGTGGATTGAATCAGGGCATGTGAAACGTCTTGGGTAAACCATGGAAAGCTGTGTAGGTATGTATATTTGCGTGTGTGGACGTATGTATATACATGTGTATGGGGGTGGGTTGGGCCATTTCTTTCGTCTGTTTCCTTGCGCTACCTCGCAAACGAGGGAGACAGCGACAAAGCAAAAAAAAAAAAAAAAAAAATATATATATATATATATATATATATATATATATATATATATATATATATATATATATATATATATATATTTATTCATTTTGCCTTGTCGCTGTCTCCCGCGTTAGCGAGGTAGCGCAAGGAAACGGACGAAACAATGGCCCAACCCACCCACATACACATGTATATAATATACATACACGTCCACACACGCAAATATACATACCTATACATCTCAATGTATACATATGTATACACACACAGACATATACATATATACACATGTACATAATTCGTATTCTCTGCCTTTATTCATTTCCATCGCCACCCCGCCACATATGGAATAACAACCACCTCCCCCCTCATATGTGCGAGGTAGCGCTAGGAAACGACAACAAAAGCCCCATTCGTTCACACTCAGACTCTAGCTGTCATGTAATAGTGCACTGAAACCACAGCTCCCTTTCCACATCCAAGCCCCACAGAACTTTCCATGGTTTACCCAGACGCTTCACATGCCCTGGTTCAATCCATTGAGAGCACGTTGACCCCGGTATACCACATCGTTCCAATTCACTCTAATCCTTGCACGCCTTTCACCCTCCTGCATGTTCAGGCCGGTATCACTCAAAATCCTTTTCACTCCATCTTTCCACCTCCAATTTGGTCTCCCACTTCTCCCCGTTCCCTCCACCTATATATATATATATATATATATATATATATATATATATATATATATATATATATATATATATATATTTTTTTTTTTTTTTTCCGCTGTCTCCCGCGTGTGCGAGGTAGCGCAAGGAAATAGACGAAAGAAATGGCCCAACCCACCCCCACACAGAATGTATATACATACGTCTACACACGCAAATATACACACCTACACAGCTCTCCATGGTTCACCCCAGACGCTTCATATGCCCTGATTCAATCCACTGACAGCACGTCAACCCCGGTATACCATATCGATCCAATTCACTCTATTCCTTGCCCTCCTTCCACCCTCCTGCATGTTCAGGCCCCGATCACACAAAACCTTTTTCACACCATCTTTCCACCTCCAATTTGGTCTCCCTCTTCTTCTCGTTCCCTCCACCTCCGACACATATATCCTCTTGGTCAATCTTTCCTCACTCATTCTCTCCATGTGCCCAAACCATTTCAAAACACCCTCTTCTGCTCTCTCAACCACGCTCTTTTTATTTCCACACATCTCTCTTACCGTTACGTTACTTACTCGATCAAACCACCTCACACCATATATTGTCCTCAAACATCTCATTTCCAGGACATCCATCCTCCTGCGCACAACTCTATCCATAGCCCACGCCTCGCAAGCATACAACATTGTTGGAACCACTATTCCTTCAAACATACCCATTTTTGCTTTCCGAGATAATGTTCTCGACTTCCACACATTTTTCAAGGCTCCCAGAATTTTCGCCCCCTTCCCCACCCTATGATAAACTTCCGCTTCCATAGTTCCATCCGCTGCCAGATCCACTCCCAGATATCTAAAACACTTCACTTCCTCCAGTTTTTCTCCATTCAAACTCACCTCCCAATTGACTTGACCCTCAACACTACTGTACCTAATAACCTTGCTCTTATTCACATTTACTCTTAACTTTCTTCTTTCACACACTTTACCAAACTCAGTCAACAGCTTCTGCAGTTTCTCACATGAATCAGCCACCAGCGCTGTATCATCAGCGAACAACAACTGACTCACTTCCCAAGCTCTCTCATCCCCAACAGACTTCATACTTGCCCCTCTTTCCAAAACTCTTGCATTCACCTCCCTAACAACCCCATCCATAAACAAATTAAACAACCATGGAGACATCACACACCCCTGCCGCAAACCTACATTCACTGAGAAACAATCACTTTCCTCTCTTCCTACACGTACACATGTCTTACATCCTCGATAAAAACTTTTCACTGCTTCTAACAACTTGCCTCCCACACCATATATTCTTAATACCTTCCACAGAGCATCCCTATCAACTCTATCATATGCCTTCTCCAGATCCATAACTGCTACATACAAATCCATTTGCTTTTCTAAGTATTTCTCACATACATTCTTCAAAGCAAACACCTGATCCACACATCCTCTACCACTTCTGAAACCACACTGTTCTTCCCCAATCTGATGCTCTGTACATGACTTTACCCTCTCAATCAACACCCTCCCATGTAACACTGGGTAACACAATTTTCTTCCTGGGTAGTAGGTGATTTTCGTAATATGTTATGCGTAAATAGTAAAGACTATCATATCCTCCAAACTTTGCCTTTTTTGACCAGGACTGTGATATTTTGAATTTCACATAGATTCTATTGGACGACGGGTGAATTTGCACCTTTTTATTCACGTAAAGTCTGAAGAACAAGAGAATATGAATTAAGATTAACATATACCTACATTAATATTAAACAAAAGTGATCAAAAAATTCAGAAGTGAGTAGTTTTTCGGCATTTATGATTGTATTGTAAATCACTTTCACGAATCAGACCAAATTTTAATTTCCCATCATGTTCTTGTTATATGTTCCTTGGTAGCGGCGTTCAAAGTCCAGTATAGCCTAGTGGAAGCGCTCGCCTTGCTCCTCTGAATGCACACACATGTTCTTGAATCTATCAAGATGAGCGTCAAGGATATGGACTCTGAGGGACATCCTGCAGCACAATTTGCCGTAGTTCTTGACCTTGTGATTGCCCAGGAAGCCCCGAACCACTGCGACAAAGCTGTACTAAGTTTCTTTCTCTTTCCTAGTGAGCTTTTTGGAGAATTCCTTGCATAAGAACATAAGAAGTGAGGACACTGCAAGAGGTCTATTGGCCCATTCAAGGCAGATCCTGAGTCTGTCCACCCTACAGCCAACCGCCTGAACCCATAAATAATCCAACCTTCGTTTAAAGCTGCCTTAAGACGCAGCTTCCACTACTGCACCTGGCAACTTGTTCCATAAATCTACTACCCTATTCCTGAACCAATATTTACCCACATCCGATCTGAATCAATTTTTGTTCTACTCTAAATTCGTTATACCTTGTCCTATCCGGTAGCGCCATTCTAAGAACTTTATTCCTGTTATCTTGATTGATGCCTTTCACCCATTTAAAAACTTCAGTTATATCGCCTCTAACCCTCCTCCTCTTGAGTGTAAATTCAATTCTTTTTTTAACTTTTCTTCATAAGTGAGGTTTCTAATTCCAAGGAACATTCCTGTCATTCGCCTTTGTACTCTCTCTAAACAACTATATCAACTGCATAGTATGGAGCCCGAAACTGTACCGCATAATCCAAATGTGGTCTCACCAACTTAAGATAAAGTTTTTTTTGCTAACAGTTCTATTACAAACTTCAAATACATTGTTGCCACGGATTAAGATCCTTGCTCACCATAACTCCAAAATCTCTTTTGCATTCAGTTATAGCTATAGTAGTTTATTAAGTCAGTAATTAGTGTTCCTGTGTTTACTCACGCTAAGTGTTGTGCATTTATCTAAGTTGAGTTCCATTTTCCATGTACCCGCCCGTTCTGATAATGTATTTAAGTCCCTTTGCAAATTCACTGTATTTTCATCAGAGTCAATTACGGCACCGTTTTTTATATCATCGGAAGATCTAATTAAGTCGCTGGCTATTCCCATATCCAAATATTTATCATATATAAAGAACAAAAGCAGTCCTAAGACTGACCCTTGAGGAAAATCACTGGTTGTATTGCCCCAGTCCGATGTAACTCCTTTGATGCATATCATCTGTTTTCTGTCAGTGAGCCATGTCCTAATCCAATTAAATGTACAACCCCTGATGCCGTGTGCTGCTATTTCTCTAAGCAAACACTCATGAGGTACTCTGTCAAAAGCCTTACTTAAGTCTACAATATCATATCTCTTACCTTGGTCAAATAGTTTCAAATACTTTATTATAGAAAGAGAAAAGGTTACTGAGACATGACTTCCCTTTTGTACACCCATTTTGAGAATCCCTAATGAGATCTTGATACTCCAAGTGTTCCCGTATTCTGTCCGCTATAATTGATTCCAGAAATTTCCATACAATAGATGTCAAGCTGATCGGACGATAATTAGATGCAATGAATCTATCCTCTTTCTTAAAAATGGGAACGTCATTTGCTGTCCACCACTGCTTCGGAATGCGGAACACTTAGTTCTTCCTTACTTTCTTTATCTGTGGTCCGAAGAAGATACCGGCTTTTACCTTTGCCTCAGACAGTTTAGGGAAGAAGTCTTGAAGGTACTTGAAGGATACAGACTCCTTATTTATATCCGAGACAAATTGTTTCATAAGACCTAATCTCATGTGCAGTGGTGGCAGCAACACCTCCCGGGGGTCCAACAGTGGCTCCCATTTGACGCTGTTCATCCCTACAGAGAATTCAGTCTGCTGAGGCTACGCCTACAGTAGTGCACCGCGTTGTCCCTGCTGTCCCAAAGGCATAGATAGCTGCTCTCTCTCCGGAAGAGTGGGTACGAGGGATCACAGGGCTGTGTGGCACCGGTGCAATGGCTGATGGAAGATCCGGATATGTGATGGCAGATGCAGTCTTGCCAGTCCAACGTTTGGAAGGGTCCACCATGCAGTGGTAATTGCTTGAGTGGCCAGTGGGTTCCCACCAAATTTTTGGGATAGCGAACTTCATGGATCTCTTTTCTCTTCTGTATAATTATATAACTATATAGATTTAAAAATCCGCCATCCAAATGAGCAAAAATGTTCTACCTAACCTCCTTTTCTTTCTTTTCTTTTTTTGTAGTGTTCGCAGGTGAAATGAGGTGCCCAGAATTTGTTTTGATCCCTGGGGGACATGCTTGACGTAATGTGTCTTGTAAGTCTCGTTCTTCTTAGGTGATGCTGCCACACAGTACTTTATCTCTTGTTTTGATAATTAGCCGCAGACATAGCAAAATGTGTCTGCCGGATGTTTGCAGCCTCTAGTTGCCATCTCAGAAAAATGTATGTATATGTATCCACTAAAGTAGCTATATCTAAATTGGACTGGTTGGCTAAAGGCCCTGATATTTATTCTACTACTTTTATTACTGGAAACTTCTAGAAAGTTACATATAAGCTGCTCAGCACGGAATCAGTCTGGAAAGTTCTAAAAATAGATAAATTTCAAAATATCATTGTCCTGATTACAAAAGGAAGGTTTAGAGGGAATGATGATAATTTTCTATACGATTTAAACTTAATCAATTAAAAGATAACACTTATCACTCAAGAACAAAATAAAGTAAAATTTTTTAATATAGTGTAATTTGCCAGGCATAGTCAAAAAACAATGTCTCTGTACCTTGAACGCTCGATTTCATCCCCTTTTATTTATGTAAAGAAACTATACATGCATTCCTCCAATCCTTACCAAACAATGAACAACACAGTCAACCCCTTCCTTAATAAAAATAACTGCAATATCATCCAATCCCGTCGCCTTAACAGATTTCATCTTCCGTGAGGCTTTCACGTAACCACTGTCCCTGACTCTCTCACTTCTTATACCATCCCGACCTAAACACCCTATATCTGCCACTCTATCATCAAACTCATTCAACAAACCTTCAAAGTACTCACTCCATCTTCTCACATCACCACTACTTGTTATTACCTCCCCACTTGACCCTTTCATCGATGTTCCCATTTGTTCTCTTACGCACTTTATTTACCTCCTTCCAAACATCTTTTTTATTCTACCTAAGTTTAATGATACACTCTCACCCCAACTCTCATTTGCCCTCTTTTTCACCCTTGCACCTCTCTCTTGACCTCCTGTCGGTTTCACTTATTTTTTTTTTTTTTTTTTTTTGCTTTGTCGCTGTCTCCCGCGTTTGCGAGGTAGCGCAAGGAAACAGACGAAAGAAATGGCCCAACCCACCCCCATACACATGTATATACATACGTCTACACACGCAAATATACATACCTACACAGCTTTCCATGGTTTACCCCAGACGCTTCACATGCCTTGATTCAATCCACTGACAGCACGTCAACCCCGGTATGCCACATCGCTCCAATTCACTCTATTCCTTGCCCTCCTTTCACCCTCCTGCATGTTCAGGCCCCGATCACACAAAACCTTTTTTCACTCCATCTTTCCACCTCCAATTTGGTCTCCCTCTTCTCCTCGTTCCCTCCACCTCCGACACATATATCCTCTTGGTCAATCTTTCCTCACTCATTCTCTCCATGTGCCCAAACCATTTCAAAACACCCTCTTCTGCTCTCTCAACCACGCTCTTTTTATTTCCACACATCTCTCTTACCCTTACGTTACTTACTCGATCAAACCACCTCA
This sequence comes from Panulirus ornatus, assembly GCF_036320965.1. Classification (NCBI taxonomy): domain Eukaryota; kingdom Metazoa; phylum Arthropoda; class Malacostraca; order Decapoda; family Palinuridae; genus Panulirus; species Panulirus ornatus. The sequence goes on from NC_092225.1 coordinate 39,448,540, forward strand.
CACCACACATTGTCCTCAAACATCTCATTTCCAGCACGTTCATCCTGCTGCGCACAACTCTATCCATAGCCCACGCCTCGCAAGCATACAACATTGTTGGAACCACTATTCCTTCAAACATACCCATTTTTGCTTTCCGAGATAATGTTCTCGACTTCCACGCATTCTTCAAGGCTCCCAGAATTTTCGCCCCCTCCCCCACCCTATGATCCACTTTCCGCTTCCATGGTTCCATCCGCTGGCAGCGGTTTCACTTATACAACTCCAAATTATTTGTACTCCTTTCTTTTAAGTACCGTTCAAACACTTTTCTTTTCTCTTTCACTGGCAACTTTACTTTTTCATCGCACAGTTACTCACCACCCTTTCTGATCCGCTCATCTCTCACCTTTTGCAAGCCACATGCATCTCTTGCACGGGTAATCACTGCTTCTTCTAATAACTTACCATTACTCACCCACTCCCCTAACTCCATTTGCTCTCACATTTTGCCATTCTACACTCAGTCTCTCCTGATATTTTTTCACACAATTTTTGTTTCCAAGCTTACTTACTTTTTCTACTTTCTTCTCCCTGATATCGTGTCCTCTTTTTCGAAAATCTTTACAAATCCCCACCCTCGCCTCCACAAGATAGTGATCAGACATCCCTCCAGCTGCCCCGCTCAGCGATGCAAAAGTCTCTCATTTACAAGTCTAACAATTACTACGTAATCCAATAATGCTCGCTGACCATCCCTCCTACTCACATACGTATGCTTATTTATATTCCTCTTTTCAAACCAGGTATTTCCAGTCACCAGTCTTTTTTTCAGCACACAACTCTACAAGCTCTTAACGATTACCATCATAACACTGAATACTCCATGCACGCCATTTATACCTTCAACTGCAACATTACTTAGCTTTACATATAAATCACAAAACACTAATACCCTGTCTGGTGAGCCAAAACTGCTGACACACTCACTCAGCTACTACCCCCTAAAAAAGTTGCCTCCCATGAACTTTCTTCTCATGATCAGGTGCATAAACACCAGAAATTACTCACCTCCCTCCATCCACTTTCATGCTTAACCACATCAATCTAGAATTTATTGTCTTACACTCTATAACATGCTCTCACAACTCCTACCAAGAGTTGTGTTATTCCTTCCTTGGTTGATGTCCTTTCATCATTCATGAATTTACTCACGAGACATTTCCAAACCATCTTATCATTTACCCTTGAGCTTAGTTTCGTTTGAAATCTGATCATTCAAGTTTCCTTCCTCAAATATACTACATATCTCTCGTTTCTACTGATCTTGGTTACATCCACACACATTCAGATACCCCACTCTGAGCTTTAAAGGAGGATGAGCACTCCCTCCTTGACTCCTGTTTCCTCTTATGAAATTTAGAAAAAGACGGGGTTTTAGCTTCCCTCTCCCACCCCTTTTAGCTACCTGCGACAAGAGGGAGATACAGAGATAAAATTCTATCTCATCTACCCAGAAATACATATTCACGATATTTGCCGATCTACAGGACGAGTTTGCGATGTCCCCATGATTGTTTAATTTGTTTATGGATGGGGTTGTTAGGAAGGTGAATGCAAGAGTTTTGAAGAGAGGGGCGAGTATGCAGTCTGTTATGGATGACAGGGCCTGGGAAGTGTCATTTGTTGTCTCTGATGATACTGCTCTAGTGGCAGATTCGTGTGAGAAAGTACAGAGATTGGTGACCGAGTTTGGAAAAATGTGGGAAATGAGAAAGTTGAAAGTAAATGTGAAGAAGAGCAAGGTTATTAGGCTCAGTAAGGTCGAAGGACAGGTTAATTGGAATGTAAGTTTGAATAGAGAAAAATAGGAGGAAATGAAGTGTTTTAGATATATGAGATTGACTTAACACTGGATGGAAACATTGGAGATGAAATGAGCCACAGAATGTGGGAGAGAGCAAACTTTCTGGAAACGATGAAGAATGTGTGTAAGGAGGAAACATTATCTCAGAGAGTAAAAAAGGGTATGTTTGACAGAATTCTAGTTAGAACATTGTTATATGGTTGCGAGTCATGGGCTGTAGATAAGGATATACAGAGGAGGGTGGATGTGTTAGAAATGAAATGTTTGAGGACAATATGTGGTGTCAGGTGGTTTAATCGAGCAAGTAATTAAAGGGTAGGAGAGATGTATGGAATTAAAATATTATGGTTGAGAGAGCAAAATAGAGTGTGTTGAAATGCTTTGGACATATGGAGAGAATGAGTGAGGAAAGATAGACAAAACGATATTCGTCTCGGAGGTGGACGTAACAAAGAATAGAGCTATTCCTTGCATGCCTTCACCGTCCTGTGAAATTGGAACGATGTGCTATATCGAGATCGACGTGCTGTCAATGGATTGAACCAGGACATGTAAAGCGTCTGGGGTAAACCAATAAAACGTATGTGAGGCCTAGATGTGGAGAGGGAGCTGTGGTTTCGGTGCATTACATATGACAGCTAGAGACTGAGTGTACAGATTGAGGCCTTGTTGTCTTTTCCTAACGTTATCTCGCAAGTGAGAATATGTAGAGTTGCATATATGTATATCTCTTTGTATGTATATATATATATATATGTATACGTTCAACTGTATATATATATATATATATATATATATATATATATATATATATATATATATATATATATATATATATATATATATATATATATGTAAGGGCGTTTATGTATATACATGTGTATGTGAGCGTCTTGGGACATTCCTCGTCTGTTTTCTTGCTCTACCTCGCTGACTCGGGAGACGGCGAAAAAGTATAACATAACACTATATATATATATATATATATATATATATATATATATATATATATATATATATATATATATATATATATATATATATATATATATATATATATATATATCTTTCTCTTTCTTTCTTTCTTTTAAACTATTTGCCATTTCCCGCATTAGCGAGGTAGCATTAAGAACAGAGGACTGGGCCTGTGAGGGAATACTCTCACCTGGCCCAATTCTCTGTTCCTTCTTTTGGAAAATTAAAAAAAAAAACGAGAGGGGAGGATTTCCAGCCCCCCGCTCCCTCCCCTTTCAGTCGCCTTCTACGACACGCAGGGAATACGTGGGAAGTATTCTTAATCCCCTATCCCCAGGGATAATATATATATATATATATATATATATATATATATATATATATATATATATATATATATATATATATATATATATATATATATATATATATATATATATATATATATATATATATATATATATATATATATATATATATATATATATATATATTTATATATGTATATATAAATATATATATATATACATATATTATTTATTTATTTATTTTGCTTTGTCGCTGTCTCCCGCATTTGCGAGGTAGCGCAAGGAAACAGACGAAAGAAATGGCCCAACCCACCCCCATACACATGTATACACATACACGTCCACACACGCAAAAATACATACCTATACATCTCATTGTACACATATATATACACACACAGACACATACTTATATACCCATGCACACAATTCACACTGTCTGCCTTTATTCATTTCCATCGCCCCCTCGCCACACATGGAATATATATATATATATATATATATATATATATATATATATATATATATATATATATATATATATATATATATATATATATATATATATATATATATTGTATATATATATGTATATATATATATATATATATATATATATATATATATATATATATATATATATATATATATATATATATATATATATATATATATATATATATATATATATATATATATATATATATATATATATATATACATATATATATATAATATATATATATATATATATATATATATATATATATATATATATATATATATATATATATATATATATAGAGTATATATATATATATATATATATATAGAGTTGATAGAGATGCTCTGTGGAAGGTATTAAGAATATATGGTGTGGGAGGCAAGTTGTTAGAAGCAGTGAAAAGTTTTTATAGAGAATGTAAGGCGTGTGTACGTGTAGGAAGAGAGGAAAGTGATTGGTTCTCAGTGAATGTAGGATTGCGGCAGGGGTGTGTGATGTCTCCATGGTTGTTTAATTTGTTTATGGATGGGGTTGTTAGGGAGGTAAATGCAAGAGTCTTGGAAAGAGGGGCAAGTATGAAGTCTGTTGGGGATGAGAGAGCTTGGGAAGTGAGTCAGTTGTTGTTCGCTGATGATACAGCGCTGGTGGCGGATTCATGTGAGAAACTGCAGAAGCTGGTGACTGAGTTTGGTAAAGTGTGTGGAAGAAGAAAGTTAAGAGTAAATGTGAATAAGAGCAAGGTTATTAGGTACAGTAGGGTTGAGGGTCAAGTCAATTGGGAGGTGAGTTTGAATGGAGAAAAACTGGAGGAAGTGAAGTGTTTTAGATATCTGGGAGTGGATCTGTCAGCGGATGGAACCATGGAAGCGGAAGTGGATCATAGGGTGGGGGAGGGAGCGAAAATTTTGGGAGCCTTGAAAAATGTGTGGAAGTCGAGAACATTATCCCGGAAAGCAAAAATGGGTATGTTTGAAGGAATAGTAGTTCCAACAATGTTGTATGGTTGCGAGGCGTGGGCTATGGATAGAGTTGTGCGCAGGAGGATGGATGTGCTGGAAATGAGATGTTTGAGGACAATGTGTGGTGTGAGGTGGTTTGATCGAGTAAGTAACGTAAGGGTAAGAGAGATGTGTGGAAATAAAAAGAGCGTGGTTGAGAGAGCAGAAGAGGGTGTTTTGAAATGGTTTGGGCACATGGAGAGAATGAGTGAGGAAAGATTGACCAAGAGGATATATGTGTCGGAGGTGAAGGGAACGAGGAGAAGAGGGAGACCAAATTGGAGGTGGAAAGATGGAGTGAAAAGGATTTTGTGTGATCGGGGCCTGAACATGCAGGAGGGTGAAAGGAGGGCAAGGAATAGAGTGAATTGGAGCGATGTGGTATACAGGGGTTGACGTGCTGTCAGTGGATTGAATCAGGGCATGTGGAGCGTCCGGGGTGGGCCGTGGAAGGCTGTGTGGGTATGTATATTTGCGTGTGTGGACGTGTGTATGTACATGTGTATGGGGGGGGGTTGGGCCATTTCTTTCGTCTGTTTCCTTGCGCTACCTCGCAAACGCGGGAGACAGCGACAAAGTATAAAAAAAAAAAAAAAAAATATATATATATATATATATATATATATATATATATATATATATATATATATATATATATATATATATATATATATATATATATATATATATATATATATATATATATATATATATATATATATATATATATATATATATATATATATATATATATATATATATATATATATATATATATATATATATATATATATATATATATATATATATATATATATATATATATATATATATATATATATATATATATATATATATATATATATATATATATATATATATATATATATATATATATTATTTTACTTTTTCGCTGTCTCCCGCGTTTGCGAGGTAGCGCAAGGAAAGAGGCGAAAGAAATGGCCCAACCCACCCCCATACACATGTACATACATACACGTCCATACATGCAAATATACATACCCATACATCTCAATGTACACACATATATATATATACACACACAGACACATACATATATACACACGCACACAATTCACACTGTCTGCCTTTATTCATTCCCATCTCAACCACGCCAAACATGGAATAACATCCCCCTCCCCCCTCATGTGTGTGAGGTAGCGTTAGGAAAGGAAAACAAAGGCCCCATTTGTTCACACTCAGTCTCTAGCTGTCATGCAATAATGCCCGAAACCACAGCTCCCTTTCCATATCAAGGCCCCATAGAACTTTCCATGGTTTACCCCAGACGCTTCACATGCCCTAATTCAATCCATTGACAGCACGTAGACCCCTCTATACCACATCGTTCCAATTCACTCTAATCCTTCCCCGCCTTTCACCTTCCTGCAGGTTCAGTCCCCGATCACACAAAATCTTTTTCACTCCATCTTTCCACCTCCAATTTGGTCTCCCACTTCTCCTCGTTCCCTCCACCTCCGACACATATATCCTCTTGGTCAATCTTTCCTCACTCATTCTCTCCATGTGCCCAAACCATTTCAAAACGCCCTCTTCTGCTCTCTCGACCACGCTCTTTTTATTTCCACACATCTCTCTTACCCTTACATTACTTACTCGATCAAACCACCTCACAACACATATTGTCCTCAAACATCTCATTTCCAGCACATCCACCCGCCAGCGCACAACTCTATCCATAGCCCACGCCTTGCAACCATACAACATTGTTGGAACCACTATTCCTTCAAACATACCCATTTTTGCTCTCCGAGATAATGTTCTCGACTTCCACACATTCTTCAAGGCTCCCAGGATTTTCGCTCCCTCCCCCACCCTATGATTCACTTCAGCTTCCATGTTTCCCTCCGCTGACAGTTCAGCTCCCAGATATCTAAAACACTTTACTTCCTGTAGTTTTTCTCCATTCAAACTTACCTCACAATTGACTTGACCCTCAACCCTACTCTACCCAATAACCTTGCTCTTATTCACATTTACTCTTAACTTTCTTTTTCACACACTTTACCAAACTCAGTCATCAGCTTCATCAGTTTCTCTCATGAATCACCCATCAGCGCTGTATCATCAGCAAACAACAACTGACTCACTTCCCAAGCTCTCTCATCCACAACAGACTGCATACTTGCCCCTCTTTCCAAAACTCTTGCATTCACCTCCCTAACAACCCCATCCATAAACAAATTAAACAACCATGGAGACATCACACACCTCTGCCGCAAACCTACATTCACTTTTCTCTGTTCCTACACGTACACATGCCTTACATCCTCGATAAAAACTTTTCACTCCTTCTAACAACTTCCCTCCCACACCATATATTCATAGTACCCTTCCAGAGAGCATCTCTATCAACTTTATCATATGCCTTCTCCAGATCCATAAGTGCTACATACAAATCCATTTGCTTTTCTAAGTATTTCTCACATACATTTTTCAAAGCAAACACCTGATCCAAACATCCTCTACCACTTCTGAAACCACACTGCTCTTTCCCAATCTGATGCTCTATACATGCCTTCACCCTCTCAATCAATCCCTCCCATATAATTTACCAGGAATACTCAACAAACTTATACCTCTGTACTTTAGGCACTCACTCTTATCCCCTTTGCCTTTGTACAATGGCAATATGCACGCATTCCGGCAATCCTCAGGCACCTCACTATAAATCATACATACATTAAGTAACCTTACCAACCAGTCAACAAAACAGGCACCCCCTTTTTAAATAAATTCCACGGCAATACCATCCAAACCTGCTGCCTTGCCGACTTTCATCTTCCACAAAGCTTTTACTACCTCTTCTCTTTTTACCAAATCATTTACTCTAACCCTCTCACTTTGCACACCACCTCGACCAAAACACACTATTTCTGCCACGCTATCATCAAACACATTCAATAACCATCAAAATACTCACTCCATCTTCTCACATCACAAGTACTTGTTATCACCTCCCCATTAGCCCCCTTCACTGAAGTTCCTATTTGCTCCCTTGTATTACGCACTTTATTTACCTCCTTCCAGAACAACTTTTTATTCTCCCTAAAATCTAATGATACTCTCTACCCCAACTTTCATTTGCCCTCTTTTTCACATCTTACACCTTTCTCTTGACCTCCTGTCTTTTTCTTTTATACATCTCCCACTCATTTGCATTTTTTCCCTGGAAAAATTGTCCAAATGCCTCTCTCTTCTCTTTCACTAATAATCTTACTTCTTCATCCCACCACTCACTACCTTTTCTAATCAACCCACCTCCCACGTTTCTCATGCCACAAGCATCTTTTACGCAAGCCTTCACTGCTTCCCTAAATACGTCCCATTACTCCCCCACTCCCCTCACTTCCTTTATTCTCACTTTTTTTCCATTCTGTACTCAGTCTCTCCTGTTACTTTCTCAAAAAAGTCTCCTTCCCAAGCTCACTTACTCTCAACACCCCCTTCACCCCAACATACTCTCTTCTTTTCTGAAAACCCACACAAAGCTTCACCTTTGCCTCCACAAGATAATGATCAGACATCTCTCCACTTGCACCTCTCGGCACATTAACATCCAAAACTCTCTCTCTCTCTCTCTCTCTCTCTCTCTCTCTCTCTCTCTCTCTCTCTCTCTCTCTCTCTCTCTCTCTCTCTCTCTCTCTCTCTATATATATATATATATATATATATATATATGCATATATATATATATTATCCCTGGGGATAGGGGATTAAGAATACTTCCCACGTACTCCCTGCGTGTCGTAGAAGGCGACTAAAAGGGGAGGGAGCGGGGGGCTGGAAATCCTCCCCTCTCGTTTTTTTTTTTTTTTTTTCCAAAAGAAGGAACAGAGGGGGCCAGGTGAGCATATTCCAAAAAAGGCCCAGTTCTCTGTTCTTAACGCTATCTCGCTAATGCGGGAAATGGCGAATAGTTTGAAAGAAAAGAATACTTCCCACGTATTCCCTGCGTGTCGTAGAAGGCGACTAAAAGGGGAGGGAGCGGGTGGCTGGAAATCCTCCCCTCTCGTTTTTTTTTTAATTTTCCAAAAGAAGGAACCGAGAAGGGGGCCAGGTGAGGATATTCCCTCTAAGGCCCAGTCGTCTGTTCTTAACGCTACCTCGCTAATGCGGGAAATGGCGAATAGTATGAAAAAAAAAAAGAATATATATATATATATATATATATATATATATATATATATATATATATATATATATATATATATATATATATATATATATATATATATATATATATATATATATATATATAAATACATATATATATATATATATATATATATATATTTCCTAAATACATCTCATTCCTCCCCCACTCCCCTTACTTCCATTGTTCTCACCTTTTTCCATTCTGTACTCAGTCTCTCCTGGTACTTCCTCACACAGGTCTCCTTCCCAAGCTCACTTACTCTCACCATCCTCTTCACCCCAACATTCAATCTTCTTTTCTGAAAACCCATACAAATCTTCACCTTAGCCTCCACAAGATAATGATCAGACATCCCTCCAGTTGCACCTCTCAGCACATTAACATCCAAAAGTCTCTCTTTCGCACGCCTGTCAATTAACACGTAATCCAGTAACGCTCTCTGGCCATCTCTCCTACTTACATAAGTATACTTATGTATATCTCGCTTTTTAAACCAGGTATTCCCAATCATCAGTCCTTTTTCAGCACATAAATCTACAAGCTCTTCACCATTTCCATTTACAACACTGAACACCCCATGTATACCAATTATGCCCTCAACTGCCACATTACTCACCTTTGCATTTAAATCATCCATCACTATAACCCGGTCTCGTGCATCAAAACCACTAACACACTCATTCACCTGCTCCCAAAACACTTGCCTCTCATGATCTTTCTTCTTATGCCCAGGTGCATATGCACCAATAATCACCCACCTCTCTCCATCAACTTTCAGTTTTACCCATATTAATCGAGAATTTACTTTCTTACATTCTATCAAATACTCCCAGCGATGGATTGCGCAAAAGATGCTTGTGGCATGAAAAGAGTGGGAGGTGGGTTGATTAGAAAGGGTAGTGAGTGGTGGGATGAAGAAGTAAGAGGATTAGTGAAAGAGAAGAGAGAGGCATTTGGACGATTTTTGCAGGGAAAAAATGGAATTGAGTGGGAGATGTATAAAAGAAAGAGACAGGAGGTCAAGAGAAAGGTGCAAGAGGTGAAAAAAAGTGCAAATGAGAGTTTGTTTGAGAGAGTATCATTAAATTTCAGGGAGAACAAAAAGATGTTCTGGAAGGAGTTAGATAAAGTGCGTAAGACAAGGGAGCAAATGGGAACTTCAGTGAAGGGCGCAAATGGGGAGGTGATAACTAGTGGTGATGTGAGAAGGAGATTGAGTGAGTATTTTGAAGGTTTGTTGACTGTGTTTGATGATAGAGTGGCAGATATAGGGTGTTTTGGTCGAGGTGGTGTGCAAAGTGAGAGGGTTAGGGAAAATGATTTGGTAAACAGAGAAGAGGTAGTGAAAGCTTTGCGGAAGATGAAAGCCGGCAAGGCAGCAGGTTTGGATGGTATTGCAGTGGAATTTATTAAAAAAGGCTGTGACTGTATTGTTGACTGGTTGGTAAGATTATCTAATGTATGTATGACTCATGGTGAGGTGCCTGAGGATTGGCGGAATGCTTACATAGTGCCATTGTACAAAGGCAAAGGGGATAAGAGTGAGTGCTCAAATTACAGAGGTATAAGTTTGTTGAGTATTCCTGGTAAATTATATGGGAGGGTATTGATTGAGAGGGTGAAGGCATGTACAGAGTATCAGATTGGGGAAGAGCAGTGTGGTTTCAGAAGTGGTAGAGGATGTGTGGATCAGGTATTTGCTTTGAAGAATGTATGTGAGAAATACTTAGAAAAGCAAATGGATTTGTATGTAGCATTTATGGATCTGGAGAAGGCATATGATAGAGTTGATAGAGATGCTGTGTGGAAGGTATTAAGAATATATGGTGTGGGAGGAAAGTTGTTAGAAGCAGTGAAAAGTTTTTATCGAGAATGTAAGGCATGTGTACGTGTAGGAAGAGAGGAAAGGGATTGGTTCTCAGTGAATGTAGGTTTGCGGCAGGGGTGTGTGATATCTCCATGGTTGTTTAATTTGTTTATGGATGGGGTTGTTATGGAGGTGAATGCAAGAGTTTTGGAAAGAGGGGCAAGTATGAAGTCTGTTGGGGATGAGAGAGCTTGGGAAGTGAGTCAGTTGTTGTCGCTGATGATACAGCGCTGGTGGATGATTCATGTGAGAAACTGCAGAAGCTGGTGACTGAGTTTGGTAAAGTGTGTGGAAGAAGAATGTTAAGAGTAAATGTGAATAAGAGGAAGGTTATTAGGTACAGTAGGGTTGAGGGTCAAGTCAATTGGGAGGTGAGTTTGAATGGAGAAAAACTGGAGGAAGTGAAGTGTTTTAGATATCTGGGAGTGGATCTGGCAGCGGATGGAACCATGGAAGCGGAAGTGGATCATAGGGTGGGGGAGGGGGCGAAAATTCTGGGGGCCTTGAAGAATGTGCGGAAGTCGAGAACATTACCTCGGAAAGCAAAAATGGGTATGTTTGAAGGAATAGTGGTTCCAACAATGTTGTATGGTTGCGAGGCGTGGGCTATGGATAGAGTTGTGCGCAGGAGGATGGATGTGCTGGAAATGAGATGTTTGAGGACAATGTGTGGTGTGAGGTGGTTTGATCGAGTGAGTAACGTAAGGGTAAGAGAGATGTGTGGAAATAAAAAGAGCGTGGTTGAGAGAGCAGAAGAGGGTGTTTTGAAGTGGTTTAGGCACATGGAGAGAATGAGTGAGGAAAGATTGATCAAGAGGATATATGTGTCGGAGGTGGAGGGAACGAGGAGAAGAGGGAGACCAAATTGGAGGTGGAAAGATTGAGTGAAAAAGATTTTGTGTGATCGGGGCCTGAACATGCAGGAGGGTGAAAGGAGGGCAAGGAATAGAGTGAATTGGAGCGATGTGGTATACCGGGGTTGACATGCTGTCAGTGGATTGAATCAAGGCATGTGAAGCGTCTGGGGTAAACCATGGAAAGCTGTGTAGGTATGTATATTTGCGTGTATGGACGTATGTATATACATACCACGCTCAACCACGCTCTTTTTATTTCCACACATCTCTCTTACCCTTACGTTACTCACTCGATCAAACCACCTCACACCACACATTGTCCTCAAACATCTCATTTCCAGCACATCCATCCTCCTGCGCACAACTCTATCCATAGCCCACGCCTCTCAACCATACAACATTGTTGGAACCACTATTCCTTCAAACATACCCATTTTTGCTTTCCGAGATAATATATATATATATGTATATATATATATATATATATATATATATATATATATATATATATATATATATATATATATATATATATATATATATATATATATATATATATATATATATATATATATATATACATACATATATATATATATATATATATATATATATATATATATATATATATATATATATATTATATATATATATATATATATATATATATATATATATATATATATATAATATATATATATATATATATATATATATATATATATATATATATATATATACAATATATATATATATATATATATATATATATATATATATATATATATATATATATATATATATATATATATATATATATATATATATATATATATATTTATATATGTATATATATATATATATATATATATATATATATATATATATATATATATATATATATATATATATATATATATATATATATATATATATATATGTATATATATATATATATATATATATATATATATATATATATATATATATATATATATATATATATATATATATATATATATATATATACATATATAGTAATCTTTTATACATAATTTTTTATACATAATTCTTTTATACATCTCCCACTCACTTGCATTTTTTCCCTGCAAAAATTGTCCAAATGCCTCTCTCTTCTCTTTCACTAATAATCTTACTTCTTCATCCCACCACTCACTACCCTTTCTATTCAACCCACCTCCCAGTCTTCTCATGCCACAAGAATCTTTTGCGCAATCCATCACTGATTCCCTAAATACATCCCATTCCTCCCCAACTCCCATTACTTCCATTGTTCTCACCTTGTTCCATTCTGTACTCAGTCTCTCCTGGTACTTCCTCACACAAGTCACCTTCCCAAGCTGACTTACTCTCACCACCATCTTCACCCAAACATTCACTCATCTTTTCTGAAAACCCATACAAATCTTCACTTTAGCCTCCACAAGATAAGGATCAGACATCTCTCCACTTGCACCTCTCGGCACATTAACATCCAAAACTCTCTCTCTCTCTCTCTCTCTCTCTCTCTCTCTCTCTCTCTCTCTCTCTCTCTCTCTCTCTCTCTCTCTCTCTCTCTCTCTCTCTCTCTCTCTCTCTCTCTCTCTCTCTCTCTCTCTCTCTCTCTCTCTCTCTCTCTTTATTTATATATATATTTTTTTTCTTTTTCGCTGTCTCCCGCGTTTGCGAGGTTGCGCAAAGAAACAGACGAAAGAAATGGCCCAACCCACCCCCATACACATGTACATACATACGTCCACACACGCAAATATACATACCTACACAGCTTTCCATGGTTTACCCCAGACGCTTCACATTCCCTGATTCAATCCACTGACAGCACATCAACCCCGGTATACCATATCGCTCCAATTCACAATATTCCTTGCCCTCCTTTCACCCTCCGGCATGTTCAGGCCCCGATCACACAAAATCTTTTTCACTCCATCTTTCCACCTCCAATTTGGTCTCCCTCTTCTCCTCGTTCCCTCCACCTCCGACACATATATCCTCTTGGTCAATCTTTCCTCACTCATTCTCTCCATATGCCCAAACCATTTCAAAACACCCTCTTCTGCTCTCTCAACCACGCTCTTTTAATTTCCACACATCTCTCTTACCCTTACGTTACTTACTCGATCAAACCACCTCACACCACACATTGTCCTCAAACATCTCATTTCCAGCACATCCATTCTCCTGCGCACAACTCTATCCATAGCCCACGCCTCGCAACCATACAGCATTGTTGGAACCACTATTCCTTCAAACATACACATTTTTGCTTTCCGAGATAATGTTCTCGACTTCCACACATTCTTCAAGGCCCCCAGAATTTTCGCCCCCTCCCCCACCCTATGATCCACTTCCGCTTCCATGGTTCCATCCGCTGCCAGATCCACTCCCAGATATCTAAAACACTTCACTTCCTCCAGTTTTTCTCCATTCAAACTCACCTTCCAATTGACTTGAACCTCAACCCAACTGTACCTAATAACCTTGCTCTTATTCACATTTACTCTTAACTTTCTACAAGCTCTTCACCATTTCCATTTACAACAATGAACACCCCATGTATACCAATTATTCCCTCAACTGCCACATTACTCCCCTTTTCATTCAAATCACCCATCACTATAACCCGGTCTCGTGAATCAAAACCACTAACACACTCATTCAACTGCTCCCAAAACACTTGCCTCTCATGATCTTTCTTCTCATGCCCAGGTGCATATGCACCAATAATCACCCATCTCTCTCCATTAACTTACAGTTTTACCCATATTAATCGAGAATTTACTTTCTTACATTCTATCACATACTCCCACAACTCCTGTTTCAGGAGTACTGCTACTCCTTCCCTTGCTCTTGTCCTCTCACTAACCCCTGACTTTACTCCCCAGAATTCCCAAAGCACTCTTCCCCTTCACCCTTGAGCTTCGTTTCACTCAGAGCCAAAACCTCCAGGTTCCTTTCCTCAAACATGCTACCTATCTCTCCTTTTTTCACATCTTGGTTACATCCACACACATTTATGCACCCCAATCTGAGCGGAAGATGAAAGCCGGCAAGGCAGCAGGTTTGGATGGTATTGCAGTGGAATTTATTAAAAAAGGGGGTGACTGTATTGTTGACTGGTTGGTAAGGTTATTTAATGTATGTATGACTCATGGTGAGGTGCCTGAGGATTCGCGGAATGCGTGCATAGTGATATTGTACAAAGGCAAAGGGGATAAGAGTGAGTGCTCAAATTACAGAGGTAAAAGTTTTTTGAGTATTCCTGGTAAATTATATGTGAGGGTATTGATTGAGAGGGTGAAGGCATGTACAGAGCATCAGATTGGGGAAGAGCAGTGTGGTTTCAGAAGTAGTAGGGGATGTGTGGATCAGGTGTTTGCTTTGAAGAATGTATGTGAGAAATACTTAGAAAAGCAAATGGATTTGTATGTAGCATTTATGGATCTGGAGAAGGCATATGATAGAGTTGATAGAGATGCTCTGTGGAAGGTATTAAGAATATATGGTGTGGGAGGAAAGTTGTTAGAAGCAGTGAAAAGTTTTTATCGAGGATGTAAGGCATGTGTACGTGTAGGAAGAGAGGAAAGTGATTGGTTCTCAGTGAATGTAGGTTTGCGGCAGGAGTGTGTGATGTCTCCATTGTTGTTTTGTTTATATATATATATATATATATATATATATATATATATATATATATATATATATATATATATATATATATATATATATATATTTTTATTTCTTTTATTATACTTTGTCGCTGTCTCCCGCGTTTGCGAGGTAGCGCAAGGAAACAGACGAAAGAAATGGCCCCCCCCCATACACATGTATATACATACGTCCACACACGCCAATATACATACCTACACAGCTTTCCATGGTTTACCCCAGACGCTTCACATGCCTTGATTCAATCCACTGACAGCACGTCAACCCCGGTATACCACATCGCCCCAATTCACTCTATTCCTTGCCCTCCTTTCACCCTCCTGCATGTTCAGGCCCCGATCACACAAAATCTTTTTCACTCAATCTTTTCACCTCCAATTTGGTCTCCCTCTTCTCCTCGTTCCCTCCACCTCCGACCCATATATCCTCTTGGTCAATCTTTCCTCACTCATTCTCTCCATGTGCCCAAACCACTTCAAAACACCCTCTTCTGCTCTCTCAACCACGCTCTTTTTATTTCCACACATCTCTCTTACCCTTACGTTACTCACTCGATCAAACCACCTCACACCACACATTTTCCTCAAACATCCCATTTCCAGCACATCCATCCTCCTGCGCACAACTCTATCCATAGCCCACGCCTCGCAACCATACAACATTGTTGGAACCACTATTCCTTCAAACATACCCATATACCCATATATATATATGGTTTTGACAAAATGGCATACACTAAACCCTTGCAAATATCAAAATCATCATTACTTAAATTACCGTATTTTTCTAAATTACAAAAGGACTTTGTGACATCAACACAGATGGCTTCTCTGTTAGAGCATCCAAAAGTTAAACCATAGCCTAATGCACACAAGGAATCTTTATCTAGTTGTTTCTTAGACAGGTTTACCACAAAAGATAGGTTTGTGTTCTTGGTCCAGTCGCTGTTTTCAATAAGATGGTCCGACTTACGATTTAGTGACACTTGTAGCCCATTACGTTCTCTCCTTAATTCATCATAGCAAGAGTCCAACATCAGGTCCTTCCAGTGTGTCGGTATTGTCATTTGAAAGGCACGTTTCTTCTCTCTTCAAAAGCGAAAAGCCTCCTCCATTTCAAGTTTCTTTCATTCAATATTTCTTTTTAAAATAACATTTTGAAATATGTCAAATGGCCGACCAGACAGCTGCAACAAACGTTGAGATAGGACAGATCTTGGCATCACTTGTTCATCAAGGCATTTCCTATGGATTTCAAATCGTCACTTCAGTTGGTGAGCCTTGATTAGCGATTTGGAGAAAGCAGTAACGAAATGAGAAAGTCCAGGATAGTTTGTAGAGAAGTAATAGAAGAGCCGTGTGGAATCCATTTTCGAAAGGATCACAATTTTGCACGTGATCCAGATATTCCAATGAGTCCACTGGGAAAATGAAACATGAAAAGGTCCCAAGTTCACTTTCGTGTAATAATTACATCATCAGGGGAGACACAAGAGAGAAATATAAGTCAGTTGATATACATCGAAGAGACGAAGCTAGGACGCCATTTGGTGAACATGTGATTGTCCACAACATACAACGAGCGTTCATAAACTTATTTGAAACATCATATCAACAATAAAGTTATCTAATTTGTACAGACCATCACTAATATGAAGATTATATTTCTTTGTGTATTTAATAATGGAAGATTCAATTATATTTCTCTTGGTAGTAGAATTAACAACTAGTAGTAGAGTTAGAATTAACAACTGGTAGTAGAGTTAACAACTGAGATACCGTTACTCCAGTCAATACAATTATCATAGTTTATAACATGATTAAACAAGGCATTTGATTCTTGTCCCGTTCTTATACTATATTTATGTTGCTTAAGTCTAACAGAAAGATCCTTACCAGTCTGACCAACAAAAAATTTATCACAGTTTCCAGTAGGAACTTTATAGATGCAACGAAGAGAATTTTCTGGTGATTTCCTGATTAAGATATTCTTTATAGTATCATTGATGCTAAAGGCAACATTTACATTAAAGGATTTAAGCAACATGGGAAGCAAAGTGAAATTATTATTAAAAGGGAGAACTAAAAGATTCTTGGTGTCAATGGGAGGTTTTGGGCTCAACTTTATAAAATGATTTCTTTGCTAACTTAAGGGATTTATCAATGAAAGATCACAGGTGCTTTAACTTAGATCCAATAGAATATATCTTCTCAAACTCATCATCAATAAACTCTGTACTGCAAATACGTAATGCCCTTAGGAACATAGATTGAAATGATGATAATTTAACTCTGTCATGCTGGGATGAGTAATAATGGATATATGAGCTTAAATTGGTGGGTTTTCTGTATATGCTAAACTTAAACTTGTTTCCTTGTCTATGGATTATGCAATCTAAAAATGGTAAAATACCATTATTTTCATTTTCTACAGTAAATTTGATGGAAGGTACTAAATTTTTAAGTAAGGGGAGAAATATTTGTAAATTTTCATTTGTTGGCCAAACACAAAGAACATCATCTACATACCTAAACCAAATTGCATTAGAAGGTAAGATATCCTTTAGTTATTTTGTTTCAAAAAATCCTATATAAAGATTATTTAGTACAGGTGAAACAGGGTTACCCATCGCTATACCAAATTTTTGAGCATAGTAATCTCCATTAGATCGAAAAACACAGTCTTTTATAGACAGTTTTATCAGTTCAATGAAATTAGACTTTGAAACAGGTAAATGAATATCATCCAAGACATCAAATAAATATTCTAAAAGGTCATCAACTAGAACTTTAGTGAAAAGTGAGGAGTCAAAATTAAGTCAAAATTAATATTGATATCGTTTAGATTATTGACTAAATCTACATTGTTCATGATATTAGAATTTGATACTTTACCCACTAAAGGGCTTAATAAGGAAACTAACCATTTTGATAATTCATATGTGATGGAGCCTAATGAACTCACTATAGGTCTTGCTGGAAAATTTTGTTTATGTGTTTTGATAAGTCCATACATATATGGCAATGAAGAGGACAAAGATGACAAACTTTTGGTAAGAGAAATGTTACCTCTAAACAACAACTTCATTTCTTTATTGAAGTGAGAATTAACTGCTTCTAAGGGATTTTTACTAACTTTAGAATATATTGTGTTATCATTTAGATCATTCATTTTAGATAAATAGTTACTTTTGTCTAAAATCACAACAGTGTTACCCTTATCTTCTTTAGTAATTTGTATATTCTTTTCTTTTTTTAAGCGTTAATAGCTCTTATGAATCTTTTAGGGCAATTAGCTTCTACTGGTTTTGACAAATTGGTATACACTAAACCCTTGCAAATATCAATATCATCATTACTTAAATTACTGTATTTTTCTAAATTACAAAAGGACTTTGTGACATCAACACAGATGGCTTCTCTGTTAGAGCACACAAAAGTTAAACCAAAGCCTAATGCACACAAGGAATCTTTATCTAGTTGTTTCTTAGACAGGTTTACCACAAAAGATGGGTTTGTGTTCTTGGTCCAGTCGCTATTTTCAATAAGATGGTCCAACTTACGATTTAGTGACACTTGTAACCTAATACGTTCTTTCCTTAATTCATCATAGCAAGCGTCCAACATCCGGTTCTTCCAGTGTGTCGGTATTGTCATTTGAAAGGCACGTTTCTTCTATCTTGAAATGCGAAAAGCCTCTTCCATTTCAAGTTTCTTTAATTCAATATTTTTTCTTTAAAATAACATTTTGAAATTGGTCAAATGGCCGACCAGACAGCTGCAACAGACGTTGAGGTAGGACAGATCTTGGCATCACTTGTTCATCAAGGCATTTCCTACGGAATTCAAATCGTAACTTAAGTTGGTGAGACTTGATTAGCAATTTGGAGAAAGCAGTAACGAAATGAGAAAGTCCAGGACAGTTTGTAGAGAAGTAATAGAAGAGCCGTGTGGAATCCATGTTGGAAAGGATCACAATTTTGCGCGTGATCAAGATATTCCTATGAGTCCACTGGGAAAATGAAACACGAAAAGTTCCAAAGTGCACTTTCGTGTAATGATCACATCATCAGGAGAGACACAAGAGAGAAATATAACAGTCAGTTGATATACATCGAAGAGCCGAAGCTAGGACGCCATTTGGTGAACATGTGATTGTCCAAAATATACAACGAGCGTTCATAAACTTATCATTTTACAAATCTTATCAACAATAAAGTTATCTAATTTGTACACACCATCAATAATATTAAGATTATAATTCTTTGTGTATTCGATAATAGAATATTCAATGATATTTATTTTGGTAATAGAGTTAGACTTAACAACTGAGATGGCGTTACTCCAGTCTATACAATGATCATAGTTTTTAACATGATTCAACAAGGCATTTGATTTTTGTTCCGTTCTTGTATTTTATTTATGTTGCTTAAGTCTAACAGAAAGATCCTTACCAGTCTGACAAACATAAAATTTTTCACAGTTTCCACAAGGATCTTTATAGATGCAACCAAGAGAATTTTCTGGTGAATTCCTGATTAAGATATTCTTTATAGTATTATTGTTGCTAAAGGCAACATTTACATTAAAGGATATAAGCAACATGGGAAGCAAAGTGAAATCATTATTAAAAGGGAGAACTAAAAGATTCTTGGTGTCAATGGGAGGTTTGGCCTCAACTCTATGAAATGATTTCTTTGCTAACTTAAGGGATTTATCAATGAAAGATCTAGGGTACTTTAACTTAGATCCAATAGGATATATCTTCTCATACTCATCATCAATAAACTCTGGACTGCAAATACGTAATGCCCTTAGGAACATAGATTGAAATGATGATATTTTAACTCTGTCATGTTGAGATGCTTAATAATGGATTTATGAGCATACATTGGTGAGTTTTCTGTATATGCTAAACCTAAACTTGTTTCCTTGTCTAGGGATCATGCAATCTAAAAATGGTAACATACCATTATTTTCATTTTCTACATTAAATTTGATGGAAGGTACTAAATTGTTAAGTAAGGGGAGAAATATTTGTAAATATTCATTTCTTGGCCAAACACAAAGAACATCATCTACATACCTAAACCAAATTGCATTAGAAGGTAAGATATCCTTTAGTAATTTTGTTTAAAAAATTTCCATATAAAGATTACTTAGTACAGGTGAAAGAAGGCTTTCCATTGCCCAACCAAATTTTTGAGCATAATAATCTCCATCAAATTGAAATACACAGTCTTTTATACATAATTTTATCAGTTCAATGGAAGTAGACTTTGAAACAGGTAAATAAATATCATCCAAGACATCAAATAAATATTCTAAAAGGTCATCAACTGGAACTTTAGTGAAAAGTGAGGAAACATCAAAGCTAACTAAATAATATTGATATTGTATAGCTTATTGACTAAATCTACATTGTTCATGATATTAGAATTTGATACCTTACCCACTAAAGGGCTTAATAAGGAAACTAACCATTTTGATGATTTATATGTGATGGAGCCTACTGAACTCACTATAGGTCTTGCTGGAAAATTTCGTTTAGGTGTTTTGATAAGTCCATACATATATGGCAATTAAGGAGACAGAGATGAAAAATTTTTGATAAGAGAAATGTTACCTTTCAACAACAACTTCATTTCTTTATTGAAGTGAGAATTAACTGCTTCTAAGGGATTTTTACTAAGTTTAGAATGTGCTGTGTTATCATTTAGATCATTCATTTTAGATAAAGAGTTACTTTTGTCTAAAATCATAACAGCGTTAGCCTTTTCTGCTTTAGTAGTATGTATATCCTTGTCTTTTTTTAAGGTGTTAATAGCTCTTATGAATCTTTTAGGGCAATTACCTTCCACTGGTTTTGACAAACTGGTATACACTAAACCCTTGCAAATATCAATATCATCATTACTGAAATTACTGTATTTTTCTAAATTACAAAAGGACTTTGCGACATCAACACAACTGGCTTCTCTGTTAGAGCACACAAAAGTTAAACCATAGCCTAATGCACACATGGAATCTTTATCTAGTTGTGTCTTAGACAGGTTTACCACAAAAGATGGGTTTGTGATATTGGTCCAGTCGCTGTTTTCAATAAGATGGTACAACTTACGATTTAGTGACACTTGTAGCCTATTACGTTCTTTCCTTAATTCATCATAGCAAGAGTCCAGCATCCGGTTCTTCCAGTATGTCGGTATTGTTATTTGAAAGGCACGTTTCTTCTCTCTTGAAATGCGAAAAGCCTCCTCCATTTCATGTTTCTTTAATTCAATATTTTTCTTTAAAATGATTTTTTAAAATTGGTCAAATGGTCGACCAGACAGCTGCAACAAACGTTGAGGTAGGACAGATCTTGGCATCACTTG
Organism: Panulirus ornatus; assembly: GCF_036320965.1. Lineage (NCBI taxonomy): Eukaryota > Metazoa > Arthropoda > Malacostraca > Decapoda > Palinuridae > Panulirus > Panulirus ornatus. Next base: position 39,470,160 of record NC_092225.1, read on the forward strand.
TTCATCAAGGCATTTCCTACGGAATTCAACTCGTAACTTCAGTTGGTGAAGTAAGACAGTAACGAAAGGAGAAAGTCCAGGACAGTTTGTAGAGAAGTAATAGAAGAGCCGTGTGGAATCCATGTTGGAAAGTATCAAAATTTTGCGCGTGATCAAGATATTCCTATGAGTCCACGGGGAAAATGAAACACGAAAAGTTCCAAAGTGCACTTTCGTGTAATAATCATATCATCTGGGGAGACACAAGAGAGAAATATAACAGTCAGTTGATATACATCGAAGAGACGAAGCTAGGACGCCATTTGGTAAATATGTGATTGTCCAAAACATACAACGAGCGTTCATAAACTTATCATTTCACAAATCTTATCAACAATAAAGTTATCTAATTTGTACAGACCATCACTAATATGAAAATTATAATTCTTTGTGTATTTGATAACAGAACATTCAATATTTCTTTTGGTAATAGAGTTAGAGTTAACAACTGAGATGGCGTTACTCCAGTCCCTACAATGATCATAGTTTTTAACATGATTAAACAAGGTATTTGATTCTTTTCCTGTTCTTATACTATATTTATGTTGCTTAAGTCTAACGGAAAGATCCTTACCAGTCTGACCAGCATAAAATTTATCACAGTTTCCACGAGGAACTTTATAGATGCAACCAAGTGAATTTTCTGGTGAATTCCTGATTAAGATATTCTTTATAGTATTATTGTTGCTAAAGGCAACATTTACATTAAAGGATTTAAGCAACATGGGAAGGAAAGTGAAATTATTATTAAAAGGGAGAACTAAAAGATTCTTGGTGTCAATGAGAGGTTTTGGGCTCAACTCTATAAAATGATTTCTTTGCTAACATAAGGGATTTATCAATGAAGGATCTAGGGTACTTTAAATTAGATCCAATAGAATATATCTTCTCAAACTCATCATCAATAAACTCTGGACTGCAAATACGTAATGCCCTTAGGAACATAGATTGAAATGATGATAATTTAGCTCTGTCATATTGAGATGAGTAATAATGGATATATGAGAATACATTGGTGGGTTTTCTGTATATGCTAAACTTAACCTTGTTTCCTTGTTTATGGATCATGCAATCTAAAAATGGTAACATACCATTATTTTCATTTTCTACAGTAAATTTGATGGAAGGTACTAAATTGTTAAGTAAGGGGAGAAATATTTGTAAATTTTCATTTGTTGGCCAAACACAAAGAACATCATCTACATACGTAAACCAAATTGCATTAGAAGGTAAGACGTTCTTTAATAATTTTGTTTTAAAAAATTCCATATAAAGATTACTTAGTACAGGTGAAAGAGGGTTACCCATCGCCATACAAAATTTTTGAGCATAATAATCTCCATTAAATTGAAATACACAGTCTTTTATACAAAATTTTATCAGTTCAATGAAATTAGACTTTGAAACAGGTAAATGAATATCATCCAAGCCATCAAATAGATATTCTAAAAGGTTATCTACTGGAACTTTAGTGAAAAGTGAGGAAACATCAAAGTTAACTAGTTTGAAATCAAAATTAATATTCATATTGTATAGCTTATTGACTAAATCTACATTGTTCATGATATTAGAATTTGATATCTTACCCATTAAAGGGCTTAATAAGGAAACTGACCATTTTGATAATTTATATGTGATGGAGCCTACTGAACTCACTATAGGTGTTGCTGGAAAATTTTGTTTATGTGTTTTGATAAGTCCATACATATATGGCAATGAATGGGACAAAGATGACAAATTTTTGATAAGAGAAATGTTGCCTTTCAACAGCAACTTCATTTCTTTATTGAAGTGAGAATTAACTGCTTGTCAGGGATTTTTACAAAGTTTAGAATATGTTGTGTTATCATTTAGATCATTCATTTTAGATAAATAGTTACTTTTGTCTAAAATCACAACAGTGTTAGCCTTTTCTGTTTTAGTAATATGTATATCCTTGTCTTTTTTTTAAGTGTTAATAGCTCTTATGAATCTTTTAGGGCAATTAGCTTCCATTGGTTTTGACAAACTGTCATACAGTAAACCCTTGCAAATATCAATATCATCATTACTTAAATTAATGTATTTTTCTAAATTACAAAATGGCTTTTTTGACATTAACACAGATGTCCTCTCTGTTAGAGCACACAAAAGTTAAACCATAGCCTAATGCACACAAGGAATCTATATCTAGTTGTTTCTTAGACAGGTTTTCCACAAAAGATGGGTTTGTGTTCTTGGTCCAGTCGCTGTTTTCAATAAGATGGTCCAACTTACGATTTAGTGACACTTGTAGCCTATTACGTCCTTTCCTTAATTCATCATAGCAAGAGTCCAACATCCGGTTCTTCCAGTGTGTCGGTATTGTCATTTGAAAGGCACGTTTCTTCTCTCTTGAAAAGCGAAAAGCCTCCTCCATTTCAAGTTTCTTTAATTCAATATTTTTCTTTAAAATAATATTTTGAAATTGGTCAAATGGCCGACCAGACAGGTGCAAGAAACGTTGAGGTAGGACAGATCTTGGCATCACTTGTTCATCAAGGCATTTCCTACGGAATTCAAATCGTAACATCAGTTGGTGAGACTTGATTAGCGATTTGGAGAAAGCAGTAACGAAATGAGAAAGTCCAGGACAGTTTGTAGAGAAGTAATAGAAGAGCCGTGTGGAATCTATGTTGGAAAGGATCACAATTTTGCGCGTGATCAAGATATTCCTATGAGTCCACTGGGAAAATGAAACACGGAAAGTTCCCAAGTTCACTTTCGTGTAATATTCACATCATCAGGGGACACACAAGAGAGAAATATTACAGTCAGTTGACATGCATCGAAGAGACCAAGCTAGGACGCCATTTCGTGAACATATGATTGTCCAAAACATACAACGAGCGTTCATAAACTTCTGATTTTACAAATCTTATCAACAATAAAGTTATCTAATATGTACAGACCATCACTAGTATTAAGATTATAATTCTTTGTGTATTTAATAATAAAAGATTCAATGATATTTCTTTTGGTAATAGAGATAGAGTTAACAACTGAGATGGCATTACTCCCGTCTATACAATGATCACAGTTTTTAACATGATTAAACAAGGCATTTGATTCTTGTCCCGTTCTTATACTATATATATGTTGCTTAAGTCTAACAGAAAGATCCTTACCAGTCTGACCAACATAAAATTTTTTAGTTTCCACGAGAAACTTTATAGATGCAACCAAGTGAATTTTCTTGTGAATTCCTGATTAAGATATTCTTTACAGTATTATTGTTGCTAAAGGCAACAATTACATTAAAGGATTTAAGCAAAATGGGAAGCAAATTGATATTATTATTAAAAGGGAGAACTAAAAGATTCTTTTTGTCAATGGGAGGTTTAGGCTCAACTCTATAAAATGATTTCTTTGCTAACTTAAGGGATTTATCAATGAAAGATCTAGGGTACTTTAAAGTAGATCCAATAGAATATATCTTCTCAAACTCATCATCAATAAACTCTGGACTGCAAATACGTAATGCCCTTAGGAACATAGATTGAAATGATGATAATTTAACTCTGTCATGTTGAGATGAGTAATAATGGATATATGAGCATACATTGGTGGGTTTTCTGTATATGCTAAACGTAAACTTGTTTCCTTGTCTATGGATCATGCAATCTAAAAATAGTAACATACCATTATTTTCATTTTCTACATTGAATTTGATGGAAGGTACTAAATTGTTACGTATGGGGAGAAATATTTGTAGATTTTCATTTGTTGGCCAAACACAAAGAACATCATCTACATACCTAAACCAAATTGCATTAGAAGGTAAGTCTCAAAAAATTCCATATAAAGATTACTTAGTACAGGTGAAACAAGGTTTTCCATTGCAATACCAAATTTTTGAGCATAATAATATCCATTAAATTGAAATACACTATCTTTTATACACAATTTTATCAGTTCAATGAAAGTAGACTTTGAAACAGGTAAATGAATATCATCCAAGACATCAAATAAATATTCTAAAAGATCATCAACTGAAACTTCAGTGAAAAGTGAGGAAACATCAAAGCTAACTAGTTTGAAGTCAAAATCAATATTGATATTATTTAGCTTATTGACTAAATCTACATTGTTCATGATATTAGAATTTGATACCTTACCCACTAAAGGGCTTAATAAGGAAACTAACCATTTTGATAATTTACATGTGATGGAGCCTACTGAACTCACTATAGGTCTTGCTGGAAAATTTTGTTTGTGTTTTGATAAGTCCATACATATATGGCAATTAAGTGGACAAAGATGACAAATCTTTGATAAGAGAAATGTTACGTTTCAACAGCAACTTCATTTCTTTATTGAAGTGAGAACTAATTGCTTCTAAGGGATTTTTACTAAGTTTAGAATATGTTGTGTTATCATTTAGATTTTTTTATTTTAGATAAATAGTTACTTTTTTCTAGAATCACAAGTGTTAGCCTTTTCTGCTTCAGTAATATGTATATCCTTCTCATTTTTTAAGGTGTTAATAGCTCTTATGAATCTTTTAGGGCAATTAGCTTCCACTGGTTTTGACAAACTGGAATACACTAAACCCTTGCAAATATCAATATCATCATTACTTAAATTACTCTAATTTTCTAAATTGCAGAAGGACTTTCTGACATCAACACAACTGGCTTCTCTGTTAAAGCACACCAAAGTTAAATCATAGCCTAACGCACACAATGAATTTTTATCTGTTTGTTTCTTAGACAGGTTTACCACAAAAGATGGGTTTGTGTTCTTGTTCAAGTCGCTGTATTCTATAAGATGATCCAACTTACGATTTAGTGACATTTGTAGCCTATTACGTTGTTTCGTTTATTCATCATAGCAATAGTCCAACATCCGGTTCTTCCGATATGTCGGTATTGTCATTTGAAAGGCACGTTTCTTCTCTCTTGAAATGCGATAAGCCCCCTCCATTTCAAATTTCTTTAATTCAATATTTTTCTTTAAAGTAATATTTTGAAATTGGTCAAATGGTTGACCAGACAGCTGCAACAAACACTGAGGTAGGACAGATCTTGGCATCACTTGTTCATCAAGGCATTTCCTAAGGAATTCAACTCGTAACTTCAGTTGGTGAAGTAAGGCAGTAACGAAAGGAGAAAGTCCAGGACAGTTTGTAGAGAAGTAATAGAAGAGCCGTGTGGAATCCATGTTGGAAAGGAACGCAATTTTACGCGTGATCAAGATATTCCTATGAGTCCACGGGGAAAATGAAAAACGAAAAGTTCCCAAGTGCACTTTCATGTAATGATCACATCATCAGGGGAGACACAAGAGAGAAATATATCAGTCAGTTGATATACATCGAAGAGACGAAACTAAGACTCCATTTGGTAAACATATGATTGTCCAAAACATACAACGAGCATTCATAAACTTATCATTTTACAAATCTTATCAACAATAAAGTTATCTAATTTGTACAGAACATCACTAATATTAAGATTATAATTCTTTGTGTATTCAATAACAGAAGATTTAATGATATTTCTTTTGGTAATAGAGTTAGAGTTAACAACTGAGATGGCGTTACTCCAGTCTATACAATGATCATAGTTTTTAACATGATTAAACAAGGCATTTGATTCTTGTCCCGTTCTTATACTATATTTATCTTGCTTAATTCTAACAGAAAGATCCTTACCAGGTTGACCAACATAAAATTTATCACAGTTTCCACAAGGAACTTTATAGATGCAACCAAGAGAATTTTCTGGTGAATTCCTGATTAAGATATTCTTTATAGTATTATTGTTGCTAAAGGCAACATTTACATTAAAGGATTTAAGCAACATGGGAAGCAAAGTGAAATTATTATCAAAAGGGAGAACTAAAAGCTTCTTGGAGTCAATGGGAGGGATTGGGCTCTACTGTATAAAATAATATCTTTGCTAACATAAGGGATTTATCAATGAAAGATCTAGGGGTACTTTAACTGAGATCCAATGGAATATATCTTCTCAAACTCATCATCAATAAACTTTGGACTGCAAATACGTAATGCCCTTAGGAACATAGATTGAAATGATGAAAATTTAACTCTGTCATATTGAGAGGAGCAATAATGGATATATGAGAATACATTGGTGGGTTTTCTGTATATGCTAAACTTAAACTTGTTTCCTTGTCTATGGATCATGCAATCTAAAAATGGTAACATACCATTATTTTCATTTTCTACAGTAAATTTGATGGAAGATAATAAATTGTTAAGTAAGGGGAGAAATATTTGTAAATTTTCATTTGTTGGCCAAACATAAAGAACATCATCTACATACGTAAACCAAATTGCATTAGAAGGTAAGATATCCTTTAGTAATTTTGTTTCAAAAAATTCCATATAAAGATTGCTTAGTACAGGTGAAGGAGGGTTACCCATCGCCATACCAAATTTTTGAGCATAATAATCTCCATTGAATTGAAATACAGTCTTTTATACACAATTTCATCAGTTCAATGAAATTAGACTTTGAAACAGGTAAATGAATATCATCCAAGACATCAAATAAATATTCTAAAAGGTCATGAACTAGAACTTTAGTGAAAAGTGAGAAAACATGAAAGCTAACTAGTTTGAAATCAAAATCAATATTGATATTGTTTAGATAATTGACTAAATCTACATTGTTCATGATATTAGAATTTGATACCTTACCCACTAAAGGGCTTAATAAGGAAACTAACCATTTTGATGATTTATATGTGATGGAGCCTACTGAACTCACTATAGGTCTTGCTGGAAAATTTTGTTTATGTGTTTTGATAAGTCGATACATATATGGCAATTAAGGAGGACAGAGATGAAAAATTTTTGATAAGAGAAATGTTACCTTTCAACAAGAACTTCATTTCTTTATTGAAGTGAGATTTAACTGCTTCTAAGGGATTTTTACTAAGTTTAGAATATGCTGTGTTATCATTTAGATCATTCATTTTAGATAAAGAGTTACTTTTGTCTAAAATCATAACAGTGTTAGCCTTTTCTGCTTGTATGTATATCCTTGTTTTTTTTTAAGGTGTTAATAGCTCTTATGAATCTTTTAGGGCAATTACCTTCCACTGGTTTTGACAAACTGGTATACACTAAACCCTTGCAAATATCAATATCATCATTACTGAAATTACTGTATTTTTCTAAATTACAAAAGGACCTTGCGACATCAACCCCACTGGCTTCTCTGTTAGAGCACACAAAAGTTAAACCATAGCCTAATGCACACATGGAATCTTTATCTAGTTGTTTCTTAGACAGGTTTACCACAAAAGATGTGTTTGTGATCTTGGTCAAGTCGCTGTTTTCAATAAGATGGTACAACTTACGATTTAGTGACACTTGTAGCCTATTACGTTCTTTCCTTAATTCATCATAGCAAGAGTCCAACATCCGGTTCTTCCAGTATGTCGGTATTGTTATTTGAAAGACACGTTTCTTCTCTCTTGAAATGCGAAAAGCCTCCTCCATTTCATGTTTCTTTAATTCAATATTTTTCTTTAAAATGATATTTTGAAATTGGTCAAATGGTCGACCAGACAGCTGCAACAAACGTTGAGGTAGGACAGATCTTGGCATCACTTGTTCATCAAGGCATTTCCTAAGGAATTCAACTCGTAACTTCAGTTGGTGAAGTAAGGCAGTAACGAAAGGAGAAAGTCCAGGACACTTTGTAGAGAAGTAATAGAAGAGCCGTGTGGAATCCATGTTGGAAAGTATCAAAATTTTGCGCGTGATCAAGATATTCCTATGAGTCCAGGGGGAAAATGAAACACGAAAAGTTCCAAAGTGAACTTTCGTGTAATAATCACATCATCATGGGAGACACAAGAGAGAAATATAACAGTCAGTTGATATACATCGAAGAGACGAAGCTAGGACGCCATTTGGTAAATATGTGATTGTCCAAAACATACAACGAGCATTCATAAACTTATCATTTTACAAATCTTATCAACAATAAAGTTATCTAATTTGTACAGACCATCACTAATATTAAAATTATAATTCTTTGTGTATTTAATAATAGAACATTCAATATTTCTTTTGGTAATAGAGTTAGAGTTAACAACTGAGATGGCGTTACTCCAGTCCCTACAATGATCATAGTTTTTAACATGATTAAACAAGGCATTTGATTCTTTTCCTGTTCTTATACTATATTTATGTTGCTTAAGTCTAACGGAAAGATCCTTACCAGTCTGACCAGCATAAAATTTATCACAGTTTCCACGAGGAACTTTATAGATGCAACCAAGTGAATTTTCTGGTGAATTCCTGATTAAGATATTCATAATGGTATTATTGTTGCTAAAGGCAACATTTACATTAAAGGATTTAAGCAACATGGGAAGCAAAGTGAAATTATTATTAAAAGGGAGAACTAAAAGATTCTTGGTGTCAATGGGAGGTTTTGGGCTCAACTTTATAAAATGATTTCTTTGCTAACATAAGGGATTTATCAATGAAAGATCTAGGGTACTTTAACTTAGATCCAATAGAATATATCTTCTCAAACTCATCATCAATAAACTCTGGACTGCAGATACGTAATGCCCTTAGGAACATAGATTGAAATGATGATAATTTAGCTCTGTCATATTGAGATGAGTAATAATGGATATATCAGCATACATTGGTGGGTTTTCTGTATATGCTAAACTTAAAATCTTGTTTCCTTGTTTATGGATCATGCAATCTAAAAATGGTAACATACCATTATTTTCATTTTCTACAGTAAATTTGATGGAAGGTACTAAATTGTTAAGTAAGGGGAGAAATATTTGTAAATTTTCATTTGTTGGCCAAACACAAAGAACATCATCTACATACGTAAACCAAATTGCATTAGAAGGTAAGACGTTCTTTAGTAATTTTGTTTTAAAAAATTCCATATAAAGATTACTTAGTACAGGTGAAAGAGGGTTACCCATCGCCATACAAAATTTTTGAGCATAATAATCTCCATTAAATTGAAATAAACAGTCTTTTATACAAAATTTTATCAGTTCAATGAAATTAGACTTTGAAACAGGTAAATGAATATCATCCAAGCCATCAAATAGATATTCTAAAAGTTTATCTACTGGAACTTTAGTGAAAAGTGAGGAAACATCAAAGTTAACTAGTTTGAAATCAAAATTAATATTCATATTGTATAGCTTATTGACTAAATCTACATTGTTCATGATATTAGAATTTGATACCTTACCCATTAAAGGGTTTAATAAGGAAACTAACCATTTTGATAATTTATATGTGATGGAGCCTACTGAACTCACTATAGGTGTTGCTGGAAAATTTTGTTTATGTGTTTTGATAAGTCCATACATATATGGCAATGAATGGGACAAAGATGACAAATTTTTGATAAGAGAAATGTTGCCTTTCAACAGCATCTTCATTTCTTTATTGAAGTGAGAATTAACTGCTTCTCAGGGATTTTTAAAAAGTTTAGAATATGTTGTGTTATCATTTAGATCATTCATTTTAGATAAATAGTTACTTTTGTCTAAAATCACAACAGTGTTAGCCTTTTCTGTTTTAGTAATATGTATATCCTTGTCTTTTTTTTAAGTGTTAATAGCTCTTATGAATCTTTTAGGGCAATTAGCTTCCATTGGTTTTGACAAACTGTCATACAGTAAACCCTTGCAAATATCAATAAAATCATTACTTAAATTAATGTATTTTTCTAAATTACAAAATGGCTTTTTTGACATCAAAACAGATGTCCTCTCTGTTAGAGCACACAAAAGTTAAACCATAGCCTAATGCACACAAGGAATCTATATCTAGTTGTTTCTTAGACAGGTTTACCACAAAAGATAGGTTTGTGTTCTTGGTCCAGTCGCTGTTTTCAATAAGATGGTCCAACTTACGATTTAGTGACACTTGTAGCCTATTACGTTCTTTCCTTAATTCATCATAGCAAGAGTCCAACATCCGGTTCTTCCAGTGTGTCGGTATTGTCATTTGAAAGGCACGTTTCTTCTCTCTTGAAATGCGAAAAGCCTCCTCCATTTCAAGTTTCTTTAATTCAATATTTTTCTTTAAAATAATATTTTGAAATTGGTCAAATGGTCGACCAGACAGCTGCAAGAAACGTTGAGGTAGGACAGATCTTGGCATCACTTGTTCATCAAGGCATTTCCTACGGAATTCATATCGTAGCATCAGTTGGTGAGCCTTGATTAGCGATTTGGAGAAAGCAGTAACGAAATGAGAAAGTCCAGGACAGTTTGTAGAGAAGTAATAGAAGAGCCGTGTGGAATCTATGTTGGAAAGGATCACAATTTTTCGCATGATCAATATATTCCTATGAGTCCACTGGGAAAATGAAGCACGAAAAGTTCCCAAGTTCACTTTCGTGTAACATTCACATCATCAGGGGACACACAAGAGAGAAATATAACAGTCAGTTGATATGCATCGAAGAGACCAAGCTAGGACGCCATTTGGTGAACATATGATTGTCCAAAACATACAACGAGCGTTCATAAACTTCTCATTTTACAAATCTTATCAACAATAAAGTTATCTAATTTGTACAAACCATCACTAATATTAAGATTATAATTCTTTGTGTATTTAATAATAGAAGATTCAATGATATTTCTTTTGGTAATGGAGATAGAGTTAACAACTGAGATGGCATTACTCCAGTCTATACAATGATCACAGTTTTTAACATGATTAAACAAGGCATTTGATTCTTGCCCCGTTCTTATACTATATATATGTTGCTTAAGTCTAACAGAAAGATCCTTACCAGTCTGACCAACATAAAATTTATTAGTTTCCACGAGAAACTTTATAGATGCAACCAAGAGAATTTTCTTGTGAATTCCTGATTAAGATATTCTTTACAGTATTATTGTTGCTAAAGGCAACAATTACATTAAAGGATTTAAGCAACATGGGAAGCAAGTTGATATTATTATTAAAAGGGAGAACTAAAAGATTCTTGGTGTCAATGGGAGGTTTAGGCTCAACTTTATAAAATGATTTCTTTGCTAACTTAAGGGATTTATCAATGAAAGATCTAGGGTACTTTAAAGTAGATCCAATAGAATATATCTTCTCAAACTCATCATCAATAAACTCTGGACTGCAAATACGTAATGCCCTTAGGAACATAGATTGAAATGATGATAATTTAACTCTGTCATGTTGAGACGAGTAATAATGGATATATGAGCATACATTGGTGGGTTTTCTGTATATGCTAAACGTAAACTTGTTTCCTTGTCTATGGATCATGGAATCTAAAAATGTTAACATACCATTATTTTCATTTTCTACATTAAATTTGATGGAAGGTACTAAATTGTTACGTATGGGGAGAAATATTTGTAAATTTTCATTTGTTGGCCAAACACAAAGAACATCATCTACATACCTAAACCAAATTGCATCGGAAGGTAAGATATCCTTTAGTAAGTTTGTCTCAAAAAATTCCATATAAAGATTACTTAGTACAGGTGAAACAAGGTTTTCCATTGCAATACCAATTTTTTGAGCATAATAATATCCATTAAATTGAAATACACAGTCTTTTATACACAATTTTATCAGTTCAATGAAAGTAGATTTTGAAACAGGTAAATGAATATCATCCAAGACATCAAATAAATATTCTAAAAGATCATCAACTGAAACTTCAGTGAAAAGTGAGGAAACATCAAAGCTAACTAGTTTGAAGTCAAAATCAATATTGATATTATTTAGCTTATTGACTAAATCTACATTGGTCATGATATTAGAATTTGATACCTTACCCACGAAAGGGCTTAATAAGGAAACTAACCATTTTGATAATTTACATGTGATGGAGCCTACTGAACTCACTATAGGTCTTGCTGGAAAATTTTGTTTATGTGTTTTGATAAGTCAATACATATATGGCAATTAAGTGGACAAAGATGACAAATTTTGATAAGAGAAATGTTACGTTTCAACAACAACTTCATTTCTTTATTGAAGTGAGAATTAATTGCTTCTAAGGGATTTTTACTAAGTTTAGAATATGTTGTGTTATTATTTAGATCTTTCATTTTAGATAAATAGTTACTTTTTTCTAAAATCACAAGTGTTAGCCTTTTCTGCTTCAGTAATATGTATATCCTTCTCTTTTTTTAAGGTGTTAATAGCTCTTATGAATCTTTTAGGGCAATTAGCTTCCACTGGTTTTGACAAACTGGAATACACTAAACCCTTGCAGATATCAATATCATCATTACTTAAATTACTCTATTTTTCTAAATTGCAGGACTTTCTGACATCAACACAACTAGCTTCTCTGTTAAAGCACACCAAAGTTAAACCATAGCCTAACGCACACAAGGAATCTTTATCTGTTTGTTTCTTAGACAGGTTTACCACAAAAGATGGGTTTGTGTTCTTGTTCAAGTCGCTGTATTCTATAAGATGATCCAACTTACGATTTAGTGACATTTGTAGCCTATTACGTTCTTTCGTTTATTGATCATAGCAATAGTCCAACATCCGGTTCTTCCAATATGTCGGTATTGTCATTTGAAAGGCACGTTTCTTCTCTCTTGAAATGCGAAAAGCCTCCTCCATTTCAAGTTTCTTTAATTCAATATTTTTCTTTAAAGTAATATTTTGAAATTGGTCAAATGGTCGGCCAGACAGCTGCAACAAACACTGAGGTAGGACAGATCTTGGCATCACTTGTTCATCAAGGCATTTCCTAAGGAATTCAACTCGTAACTTCATTGGTGAAGTAAGGCAGTAACGAAAGGAGAAAGTCCAGGACAGTTTGTAGAGAAGTAATAGAAGAGCCGTGTGGAATCCATGTTGGAAAGGAACGCAATTTTAAGCGTGATCAAGATATTCCTATGAGTCCACGGGGAAAATGAAAAACGAAAAGTTCCCAAGTGCACTTTCATGTAATGATCACATCATCAGGGGAGACACAAGAGAGAAATATATCAGTCAGTTGATATACATCGAAGAGACGAAACTAAGACGCCATTTGGTAAACATATGATTGTCCAAAACATACAACGAGCCTTCATAAACTTATCATTTTACAAATCTTATCAACAATAAAGTTATCTAATTTTTACAGACCATCACTAATATTAAGATTATAATTCTTTGTGTATTTAATAACAGAAGATTTAATGATATTTCTTTTGGTAATAGAGTTAGAGTTAACAACTGAGATGGCGTTACTCCAGTCTATACAATGATCATAGTTTTTAACATGATTAAACAAGGCATTTGATTCTTGTCCCGTTCTTATACTATATTTATCTTGCTTAATTCTAACAGAAAGATCCTAACCAGGTTGACCAACATAAAATTTATCACAGTTTCCCCAAGGAACTTTATAGATGCAACCAAGAGAATTTTCTGGTGAATTCCTGATTAAGATATTCTTTATAGTATTATTGTTGCTAAAGGCAACATTTACATTAAAGGATTTAAGCAACATGGGAAGCAAAGTGAAATTATTATCAAAAGGGAGAACTAAAAGCTTCTTGGAGTCAATGGGAGGGATTGGGCTCTACTGTATAAAATAATATCTTTGCTAACATAAGGGATTTATCAATGAAAGATCTAGGGTACTTTAACTGAGATCCAATGGAATATATCTTCTCAAACTCATCATCATTAAACTTTGGACTGCAAATACGTAATGCCTTTAGGAACATAGATTGAAATGATGAAAATTTAACTCTGTCATATTGAGATGAGTAATAATGGATATATGAGAATACATGTGTGGGTTTTCTGTATATGCTAAACTTAAACTTGTTTCCTTGTCTATGGGTCATGCAATCTAAAAATGGTAACATACCATTATTTTCATTTTCTACAGTAAATTTGATGGAAGATAATAAATTGTTAAGTAAGGGGAGAAATATTTGTAAATTTTCATTTGTTGGCCAAACACAAAGAACATCATCTACATACGTAAACCAAATTGCATTAGAAGGTAAGATATCCTTTAGTAATTTTGTTTCAAAAAATTCCATATAAAGATTGCTTAGTACAGGTGAAGGAGGGTTACCCATCGCCATACCAAATTTTTGAGCATAATAATCTCCATTGAATTGAAATACACAGTCTTTTATACACAATTTCATCAGTTCAATGAAATTAGACTTTGAAACAGGTAAATGAATATCATCTAAGACATCAAATAAATATTCTAAAAGGTCATCAACTAGAACTTTAGTGAAAAGTGAGAAAACATCAAAGCTAACTAGTTTGAAATCAAAATGAATATTGATATTGTTTAGATTATTGACTAAATCTACATTGTTCATGATATTAGAATTTGATACCTTACCCACTAAAGGGCTTTATAAGGAAACTAACCATTTTGATAATTTATATGTGACGGAGCCTACTGAACTCACTATAGGTCTTGCTGGAAAATTTTGTTTATGTGTTTTGATAAGTCCATACATGTATGGCAATGAAGGGGACAAAGATGATAAATTTTTGATAAGAGAAATGTTACCTTTCAAGAAGAACTTCATTTCTTTATTGAAGTGAGAATTAACTGCTTCTAGGGATTTTTACTAATTTTAGAATATGTTTTGTTATCATTTAGATCATTCATTTTAGATAAATATTTACTTTTGTCTAAAATCACAATAGGGTTAGCCTTTTCTGCTTTAGTAATATGTATATCCTAGTCTTTTTTCTAAGTGTTAATAGCTCTTATGAATCTTTTAGGGCAATTAGCTTCCACTGGTTTTGACAAACTGTCATACACTAAACCCTTGCAAATATCAAAATCATCATTACTTAAATTACCGTATTTTTCTAAATTACAAAAGGACTTTGTGACATCAACACAGATGGCTTCTCTGTTAGAGCATCCAAAAGTTAAACCATAGCCTAATGCACACAAGGAATCTTTATCTAGTTGTTTCTTAGACAGGTTTACCACAAAAGATAGGTTTGTGTTCTTGGTCCAGTCGCTGTTTTCAATAAGATGGTCCAACTTACGATTTAGTGACACTTGTAGCCCCTTACGTTCTCTCCCTAATTCATCATAGCAAGAGTCCAACATCCGGTTCTTCCAGTGTGTCGGTATTGTCATTTGAAAGGCACGTTTCTTCTCTCTTCAAAAGCGAAAAGCCTCCTCCATTTCAAGTTTCTTTGATTCAATATTTCTTTTTAAAACAACATTTTGAAATTGGTCAAATGGCCGACCAGACAGCTGCAACAAACGTTGAGATAGGACAGATCTTGGCATCACTTGTTCATCAAGGCATTTCCTATGGATTTCAAATCGTCACTTCAGTTGGTGAGCCTTGATTAGCGATTTGGAGAAAGCAGTAACGAAATGAGAAATTCCAGGATAGTTTGTAGAGAAGCAATAGAAGAGCCGTGTGGAATCCATTTTGCATGTGATCCAAATATTCCAATGAGTCCACTGGGAAAATGAAACACGAAAAGGTCCCAAGTGCACTTTCGTGTAATAAATACATCATCAGGGGAGACACAAGAGAGAAATATAACAGTCAGTTGATATACATCGAAGAGACGAAGCTAGGACGCCATTTGGTGAACATGTGATTGTCCAAAACATACAACGAGCGTTCATAAACTTATCTTAAACATCTTATCAACAATAAAGTTATCTAATTTGTACAGACCATCACTAATATGAAGATTATATTTCTTTGTGTATTTGATAATGGAAGATTCAATTATATTTCTCTTGGTAATAGAGTTAGAGTTAACAACTGAGATACTGTTACTCCAGTCAATACAATTATCATAGTTTTTAACATGATTAAACAAGGCATTTGATTCTTGTCCCGTTCTTATACTATATCTATGTTGCTTAAGTCTAACAGAAAGATCCTTACCAGTCTGACCAACATAAAATTCATCATAGTTTCCACAAGTAACTTTATAGATGCAACCAAGAGAATTTTCTGATGAATTCCTTAGTAAGATATTCTTTATAGTATTATTGTTGCTAAAGGCAACATTTACATTAAAGGATTTAAGCAACATGGGAAGCAAAGTAAAATTATTATTAAAAGGGAGAACTAAAAGATTCTTGGTGTCAATGGGAGGTTTGGGCTCAACTCTATAAAATGATTTCTTTGTTAACTTAAGGATTTATCAATGATAGATCTAGGGTACTTTAACTTAGATCCAATAGAATATATCTTCTCAAACTCATCATCAATAAACTCTGAACTGCAAATACTTAGTGCCCTTAGGAACATAGATTGAAATGATGATTATTTAACTCTGTCATGTTGAGATGAGTAATAATGGATATATGAGCATACATTGGTTGGTTTTCTGTATATGCTAAACTTAAACTTGTTTCCTTGTCTATGGATCGTGCAATCTAAAAACGGGAAAATACCATTATTTTCATTTTCTACAGTAAATTTGATTGAAGGTACGGAATTGTTAAGTAAGGGGAGAAATATTTGTAAATTTTCATTTGTTGGCCAAACACAAAGAACATCATCTACATACCTAAACCAAATTGCATTAGATGGTAAGATATCCTTTAGTAATTTTGTTTCAAAAAATTCCATATAAAGATTACTTAGTATAGGTGAAAGGGGGTTACCCATCGCCATACCAAATTTTTGAGCATAATGATCTCCATTAAATTGATATACAGGGTCTTTTATACACAATTTTATTAGTTCAGTGAAATTAGACTTTGAAACAGGTAAATGAATATCATCCAAGACATCAAATAAATATTCTAAAAGGTCATCAACTGGAACTTTAGTGAAAAGTGAGGAAACAT
The DNA here is from genome assembly GCF_036320965.1 of Panulirus ornatus. Classification (NCBI taxonomy): domain Eukaryota; kingdom Metazoa; phylum Arthropoda; class Malacostraca; order Decapoda; family Palinuridae; genus Panulirus; species Panulirus ornatus. The sequence goes on from NC_092225.1 coordinate 39,486,998, forward strand.
CAAGGCTAACTAGTTTGAAATCAAAATTAACATTGATATTGTTTAGATTATTGACTGAATCAACATTGTTCATGATATTAGAATTTGATACCTTACCCACTAAAGGGTTTAATAAGGAAACTAATCATTTTGATAATTTATATGTGATGGAGCCTACTGAACTTACTATAGGTCTTGCTGGAAAATTTTGTTTATGTGTTTTGATAAGTCCATACATATATGGCAATGAGGGGACAAAGATGACAAATTTTTGATAAGAGAAATGTTACTTTTCAACAACAACTTCATTGAGAATTTCAGTGAGAATTAACTGCTTCTAAGAGATATTTACTAAGTTTAGATTATGTTGTGTTATCATTTAGATCATTCATTTTATATAAATAGTTACTTTTGTCTAAAATCACAACAGTGTAAGTCTTTTCTGCTTTAGTAATATGTATATCCTTGTCTTTTCTAAGGTGTTAATAGCTCTTATGAATCTTTTAGGGCAATTACCTTCCACTGGTTTTGACAAACTGGCATACACTAAACCCTTGCAAATATTAATATCATCATTACTTAAATTACTGTATTTTTCTAAATTACTTAAGGACTTTTTGACATCAACACAGCTGGTTTCCCTGTTAGAGCACACAAAACATAAACCATAGCCTAATGCACACAAGGAATCTTTATCTAGTTGTTTATTAGACAGGTTTACCACAAAAGATGTGTTTGTGTTCTTGGTCCAGCCGCTGTTTTCAATAAGATGGTCCAACTTACGATTTAGTGACACTTGTAGCCGATTACGTTCTTTCCTTAATTCATCATAGCAAGAGTCCAACATCCGGTTCTTCCAGTGTGTCGGTATTGTCATTTAAAAGGAAAGTTTCTTCTCTCTTGAAATGCGTGAAGCCTCCTCCATTTCAAGTTTCTTTAATTCAATATTTTTCTTTAAAATAATATTTTGAAATTGGTCAAATGGCCGACCAGAGAGCTGCAACAAGACGTTGAGGTAGGACAGATCTTGGCATCACTTGTTCATCAAGGCGGGTCCTAAGGAATTCAAATCGTAACTTTAGTGTGTGAGCCTTGATTAGCGATTTGGAGAAAGCAGTAACGAAAGGAGAAAGTCCAGGACAGTTTGTAGAGAAATAATAGAAGAGCTGTGTGGAATCCATGTTGTAAAGGATCACAATTATGCGCGTGATCAAGATATTCGTATGAGTCCACAGACCATCACTAATATTAAGATCATAATTCTTTGTGTATTTAATAATAGAAGATTCAATGATATTTCTTTTGGTAATAGAGTTAGAGTTAACAACTGAGATGGCGTTACTCCAGTCTATACAATGATCATAGTTTTCAACATGATTAAACAAGGCATTTGATTCTTGTCCCGTTCTTATACTATATTTATGTTGCTTAAGTCTAACGGAAAGATCCTTACCAGTCTGACCAACATAAAATTTATCACAGTTTCCACAAGGAACTTTATAGATGCAACCAAGAGAATTTTCTGGTGAATTCTTGATTAAGATATTCTTTATAGTATTATTGTTGCTAAAGGCAACATTTACATTAAAGGATTTAAGCAACATGGGAAGCAAAGTGAAATTACTTATAAAAGTGAGAACAAAAAGATTCTTCGTGTCAATGGGAGGTTTGGGCTCAACTCTATAAAATGATTTCTTTGCTAACTTAAGGGATTTATCAATGAAAGATCTAGGGTACTTTAACTTAGATCCAATAGCATATATCTTCTCAAACTCATCATAAATAAACTCTGGACTGCAAATACGTAATGCCCTTAGGAACATAGATTGAGATGATGATAATTTAACTCTGTCATGTTGAGATGAGTAATAATGGATATATGAGCATACATTGGTGGGTTTTCTGTATATGCTAAACGTAAACTTGTTTCCTTGTCTATGGATCATGCAATCTAAAAATGGTAACATACCAATATTTTCATTTTCTACAGTAAATTTGATGGAAGGTACTAAATTGTTAAGTGAGCGGAGAAACATTTGTAAATTTTCATTTGTTGGACAAACACAAAGAACATCTACATACCTAAACCAAATTCCATTAGAAGGTAAGATATCCTTTAGTAATTTTGTTTCAAAAACTTCCATATAAAGTTTACTTAGTTCAGATGAAAGAGGGTTACCTATTGCCATACCAAATTTTTGAGCATAATAATCTCCATTAAATTGAAATACACAATCTTTTATACACAATTTTATCAGTTCAATGAAATTAGACTTTGAAACAGGTAAATGAATATCATCCAAGACATCAAATAGATATTCTAAAAGGTCATGAACTAGAACTTTAGTGAAAATTTAGGAAACATCAAAGCTAACTAGTTTGAAATCGAAATCAATATTGATATTGTATAGCTTATTGACTAAATCTACATAGTTCATGATATTAGAATTTGATACCTTACACACTAAAGGGTTTAATAAGGAAACTAACCATTTTTATAATTTATATGTGATGGAGCCTACTGAACTCACTATAGGTCTTGCTGGAAAATTTTGTTTATGTGTTTTGATAAGTCCGTACATATATGGCAATGAGTGGACAAAGATGACAAATTTTTGATAAGAGAAATGTTACCTTTAACCAACAACTTCATTTCTTTATTGAAGTGAGAATTAACTGCTTTAAGGGATTTTCACTAAGTTTAGAATATGTTGTGTTATCATTTAGATCATACATTTTAGATAAATAGTTACTTTTGTCTAAAATCACAACAGTGTTACCCTTATCTGCTTTGGTAATATGTATATCCTTGTCTTTTTTTAAGGTGTTAATAGCTCCTATGAATCTTTTAGGGCAATTAACTTCCAGTGGTTTTGACAAAATTGCATACACTATACCCTTGCAAATATTAATATCATCATTACATAAATTACTGTATTTTTCTAAACTACAAAATGACTTTGTGATATCAACACAGCTGGCTTCTCTGTTACAGCACACAAAAGTTCAACCATAGCCTAATGCACACAAGGAATCTTTATCTAGTTGTTTATTAGACAGGTTTACCACAAATGATGGGTTTGTGTTCTTGGTCCAGTCGGTGTTTTCAGTAAGATGGTCCAACTTACGATTTAGTGACACTTGTAGCCTATTACGTTATTTCCTTAATTCATCATAGCAATAGTCCAACATCCGGTTCTTCCAGTGTGTCGGTATTGTCATTTGAAAGGCACGTCTCTTCTCTCTTGAAATGTGAAAAGTCTCCTCCATTTCAAGTTTCTTTAATTCAATATTTTTCTTTAAAATAATATTTTGAAATTGGTCAAATGGCCGACCAGACAGCTGCAACAAACGTTGAGTTAGGACAGATCTTGGCATCACTTAACTTAAGTTGGTGAGGTTGGATAAGTGATTTGAAGAAAGCAATAACGAAAGGAGAAAGTCCAGGACAGCTTGTAGAGAAGTAATAGAAGCGCCGTGTGGAATCCATGTTGGAAAGGATCACAATGTTGCGCGTGATCAAGATATTCCTAATAACCAACTAGATAAAGATTCCTTGTGTGCATTAGGCTATGGAGAAGGCAGCTGTGTTGATGTCAGAAAGTCTTTTTGTAATTTAGAAAAATACAGTAATTTAAGTAATGCTGATATTAATATTTGCAAGGGTTTAGAGTATGCCAGTTTGTCAAAACCAGTGGAAGCTCATTGCCCTAAAAGATTCATAAGAGCTATTAACACCTTAAAAAAGACAAGGATATACATATTACTGAAGCAGATAAGGCTAACACTGTTGTGATTTTAGACAAAAGTAACTATTTATCTAAAATGAATGATATTCTAAATGATAACAGTACATATTCTAAACTTAGTAAAAATCCCTTAGAAGCAGTTAATTCTCACTTCAATAAAGAAATGAAGTTATTGCTGACACGTAACATTTCTCTTATCAAAAATTTCTCATCTTCGTCCCCTTCATTGCCATATGTATATTGACTTATCAAAACACAAGAAGAAAATTTTCCAGCTAGACCTATAGTGAGTTCAGTAGGCTCAATCACATATAAATTATCAAAATGGTCAGTTTCCTTAGTAAGCCCTTTAGTAGGTAAGATATCAAATTCTAATATCATGAACAATGTAGATTTAGTCAATAAGCTAAACGACATCAATATATATATATATATATATATATATTATTTTTTTTTTTTTTTTTTTTATACTTTGTCGCTGTCTCCCGCGTTTGCGAGGTAGCGTAAGGAAACAGACGAAAGAAATGGCCCCCCCCCCCCCATACACATGTACATACACACGTCCACACACGCAAATATACATACCTACACAGCTTTCCATGGTTTACCCCAGACGCTTCACATGCCTTGCTTCAATCCACTGACAGCACGTCAACCCCTGTATACCACATGACTCCAATTCACTCTATTTCTTGCCCTCCTTTCACCCTCCTGCATGTTCAGGCCCCGATCACAAAAAATCTTTTTCACTCCATCTTTCCACCTCCAATTTAGTCTCCATCTTCTCCTCGTTCCCTCCACCTCCGACACATATATCCTCTTGGTCAATCTCTCCTCACTCATTCTCTCCATGTGCCCAAACCATTTCAAAACACCCTCTTCTGCTCTCTCAACCACGCTCTTTTTATTTCCACACATCTCTCTTACCCTTACGTTACTTACTCGATCAAACCACCTCACACCACACATTGTCCTCAAACATCTCATTTCCAGCACATCCATCCTCCTGCGCACATCTCTATCCATAGCCCACGCCTCGCAACCATACAACATTGCTGGAACCACTATTCCCTCAAACATACCCATTTTTGCTTTCCGAGATAATGTTCTCGACTTCCACACATTTTTCAAGGCTCCCAAAATTTTCGCCCCCTCCCCCACCCTATGATCCACTTCCGCTTCCATGGTTCCATCCGCTGATAGATCCACTCCCAGATATCTAAAACACTTCACTTCCTCCAGTTTTTCTCCATTCAAACTCACCTCCCAATTGACTTGACCCTCACCCCTACTGTACCTAATAACCTTGCTCTTATTCACATTTACTCTCAACTTTCTTCTTCCACACACTTTACCAAACTCAGTCACCAGCTTCTGCAGTTTCTCACATGAATCAGCCACCAGCGCTGTATCATCAGCGAACAACAACTGACTCACTTCCCAAGCTCTCTCATCCCCAACAGACTTCATACTTGCCCCTCTTTCCAGGACTCTTGCATTTACCTCCCTTACAATCCCATCCATAAACAAATTAAACAACCATGGAGACATCACACACCCCTGCCGCAAACCTACATTCACTGAGAACCAATCACTTTCTTCTCTTCCTACACGTACACATGCCTTACATCCTCGATAAAAACTTTTCACTGCTTCTAACAACTTGCCTCCCACACCATCTATTCTTAATACCTTCCACAGAGCATCTCTATCAACTCTATCATATGCCTTCTCCAGATCCATAAATGCTACATACAAATCCATTTGCTTTTCTAAGTATTTCTCACATACATTCTTCAAAGCAAACACCTGATCCACACATCCTCTACCACTTCTGAAACCGCACTGCTCTTCCCCAATATATATATATATATATATATATATATATATATATATATATATATATATATATATATATATATGTATATAGTGGTTCCAACAATGTTGTATGGTTGCGAGGCGTGGGCTATGGATAGAGTTGTGCGCAGGAGGATGGATGTGCTGGAAATGAGATGTTTCAGGACAACGTGTGGTGTGAGGTGGTTTGATCGAGTAAGTAACGTAAGGGTAAGAGAGATGTGTGGAAATAAAAAGAGCGTGGTTGAGAGAGCAGAAGAGGGTGTTTTGAAATGGTTTGGGCACATGGAGAGAATGAGTGAGGAAAGATTGACCAAGAGGATATGTGTCGGAGGTGGAGGGAACGAGGAGACGAGGGAGACCAAATTGGAGGTGGAAAGATGGAGTGAAAAAGATTTTGTGTGATCGGGGCCTGAACATGCAGGAGGGTGAAAGGAGGGCAGGAATAGAGTGAATTGGATCGATGTGGTATACCGGGGTTGACGTGCTGTCAGCGGATTGAATCAAGGGATATGAAGCGTCTGGGGTAAACTATGGAAAGCTGTGTAGTTATGTATATTTGCGTGTGTAGGCGTATGTATATACATGTGTATGGGGGTGGGTTGGGCCATTTCTTTCCTCTGTTTCCTTGCGCTACCTCGAAAACGCGGGAGACAGCGGCAAAAAAAAGAAAAAAAAAAAGAATATATATATATATATATATATATATATATATATATATATATATATATATATATATATATATATATATATATATATATTTATTATACTTTGTCGCTGTCTCCCGCGTTTGCGAGGTAGCGCAAGGAAACAGACGAAAGAAATGGCCCAACCCCCCCATACACATGTATATACATACGTCCACACACGCAAATATACATACCTACACAGCTTTCCATGGTTTACCCCAGACGCTTCACATGCCTTGATTCAATCCACTGACAGCACGTCAACCCCGGTATACCACATCGCTCCAATTCACTCTATTCCTTGCCCTCCTTTCACCCTCCTGTATGTTCAGGCCCCGATCACACAAAATCTTTTTCACTTCATCTTTCCACCTCCAATTTGGTCTCCCTCTTCTCCTCGTTCCCTCCACCTCCGACACATATATCCTCTTGGTCAATCTTTCCTCACTCATTCTCTCCATGTGACCAAACCACTTCAAAACACCCTCTTCTGCTCTCTCAACCACGCTCTTTTTATTTCCACACATCTCTCTTACCCTTACGTTACTCACTCGATCAAACAACCTCACACCACACATTGTCCTCAAACATCTCATTTCCAGCACATCCATCCTCCTGCGCACAACTCTATCCATAGCCCACGCCTCGCAACCATACAACATTGTTGGAACCACTATTCCTTCAAACATACCCATTTTTGCTTTCCGAGATAATGTTCTCGACTTCCACACATTCTTCAAGGCACCCAGAATTTTCGCCCCCTCCCCCACCCTATGATCCACTTCCGCTTCCATGGTTCCATCCGCTGCCAGATCCACTCCCAGATATCTAAAACACTTCGCTTCCTCCAGTTTTTCTCCATTCAAACTCACCTCCCAATTGACTTGACCCTTAACCCTACTGTACCTAATAACCTTGCTCTTATTCACATTTACTCTTAACTTTCTTCTTCCACACACTTTACCAAACTCAGTCACCAGCTTCTGCAGTTTCTCACATGAATCAGCCACCAGCGCTGTATCATCAGCGAACAACAACTGACTCACTTCCCAAGCTCTCTTATCCCCAACAGCCTTCATACTTGCCCCTCTTTCCAAAACTCTTGCATTTACCTCCCTAACAACCCCATCCTTATATAAACAAATTAAACAACCATGGAGACATCACACACCCCTGCCGCAAACCTACATTCACTGAGAACCAATCACTTTCCTCTCTTCCTCCACGTACACATGCCTTACATCCTCGATAAAAACTTTTCACTGCTTCTAACAACTTGCCTCCCACACCATATATTCTTAATACCTTTAACAGAGCATCTCTATCAACTCTTTCATATGCCTTCTCCAGATCCAAAAATGCTACATAGAAATCCACTTTCTTTTCTAAGTATTTCTCACATACCATCTCCAAAGAAAACACTTGATCCACACATCCTCTACCACCTCTGAACCCACACTGTTCCTCCCCAATCGGATATTCTGTATATGCCTTCACCCTCTCAAACAATACCCTCCCATATAATTTACCAGGAATGCTCAACTAACTTATACCTCTGTAATTTGAGCACTCACTCTTATCCCCTTTGCCTTTGTAAAATGGCACTATGCAAGCATTCCGCCAATCCTCAGGCACCTCACCATGAATCATACATGCATTAAATAACCTTACCAACCAGTCAACAATACAGTCGCCCCCTTTTTTAATAAATTCCACTGCAATACCATCCAAATCATCTTCCGCAAAGCTTTCACTACCTCTTCTCTGTTTACCAAATCTTATTCCCTAACCCTCTCACTTTGCACACCACCTCGACCAGAACCCCCTATTTCTGCCACTCTGTCATCAAACATATTCAACAAACCTCCAAAATACTCACTCCATCTCCTTCTCACATCACCACTTCTTGTTATCACCTCCCCATTAGCCCCCTTCACTGAAGTTCCCATTTGCTCCCTTGTCTTACGCACTTTGTTTACCTCCTTGCATAACATCTTTTTATTCTCCCTAAAGTTTAATGATACTCTCTCACCCCAGCTCTCATTTGCTCTCTTTTTCAACTCTTGCACCTTTCTCTTGACCTCCTGCCTCATTCTTTTATACATCTCCCACTCATTTGCATTTTTTCCCATGCAAAAATCATCCAAATGCCTCTCTCTTCTCTTTCATTAATAATCTAACATCTTCATCCTACCGCTCACTGTCCTTTCTAATCAACCCACCTCCCACTCTTCTCATGCCACAAGCATCTTTTGCGTAAGCCATCACTGCTTCCGAAAATACATCCCATTCCTCCAGAACTCCCCTTACCTCCATTGTTCTCACCTTTTCCCATTCTGTATTCAATCTCTCCTGGAACTTCCTCACACAAGTCTCCTTCCCAAGCTCACTTACTCTCACCACTCTCCTCACCCCAACATTCTCTCTTCTTATCTGAAAACCCATACAAATCTTCACTTTCGGCTCTACAAAATAATGATCAGACATCCCTCCAGTTGCACCTCTCAGCACATTAACATCCAAAAGTCTCTTTTTCGCGCGCCTATCAATTAACACGTAATCCAATAACCCTCTCTGGCCATCTCTCCTACTTACATACGTATGCTTATGTATATCTCTCTTTTAAACCAGGTATTCCCAATCACCAGTCCTTTTTTCTGCACATAAATCTACAAGCTCTTCACCATTTCCATCTACAACACTGAACACCCCATGTATACCAATTATTCCCTCAACTGCCACATTACTCACCTTTGCATTCAAATCACCCATCACTATAACCCGGTCTTGTGCATCAAAACCACTAACACACTCATTCAGCTGTTCCCAAAACACTTGCCTCTCATGTTATATCTTCTCATGCCCAGGCGCATATGCGCCAACAATCATCCATCTCCTTTCATCAACTTTCAGTTTTACCCCTATCAATCTAGAATTTACTTTCTTACACTCTATCACATACTCCCACAACTCCTGTTTCAGGAGTACTGCTACTCCTTTCCTTGCTCCTGTCCTCTCACTAACCCCTGACCTTACTCCCAAGATATTCCCAAACCTACTCTTCCCCTTTAGCCTTGAGCTTCGTTTCAGTCAGAGCCAAAAAATCCAGGTTCCTCTCCTCAAACATACTACCTATCTTTCGTTTTTTTCTCATCTTGGTTACATCCACACACATTTAGACACCCTAGTCTGAGCCTCCGAGGAGGATGAGCACTCCCCGCGTGACTCCTTCTTCCGTTTCCCCTTTTAGAATGTCAAAATACAAGGAGGGGAGGGTTTCTGGCCTCCCGCTCCCGTCCCCTTTATATATATATTGGATATATACATATATATATATATATATATATATATATATATATATATATATATATATATATATATATATATATATATATATATATATATATATATATATATATATATATATATATATATATATATATACATATATATACACAATGATAAGTAGATTGGACGCCATTTGGTAAACATGAGACTGTCTAAGACAGACAACGAGCGTGTCAGAAACATGTCATTTTACAAATTTTTTCAACAATAATGTCATCTAATTTTCATTGTCCGTCTCTGATATTAAGATTACAATTCTTTTTGTATCTAATAGTAAAAGATTCGTTGATATTTCTCGTGGTAATAGAGTTTGATTTGATAACTGAAATGGCATTACTCCAGTGAATGCAATGATCATAGTTTTTTTCGTGATTAAACAAGGCATTTATATCTTGTCCTGTTTTTATACTCTATCTATGTTGCTTTAGTCTAACAGAAAGATCCCTACCAGTCTGTCCAACATAAAACTTGCCACAATTTCTACAGGGCACTTTATAGATGAAGCCAGGAGAATTTTCTGCTGAATTCTTGATTAAATTATTCTTTATAGTACTATTGTTGCTAAAGGAAACTTTACATTAAAGGATTTAAGCAACATGGGAAGTACGAGGAATGGAACGTTATTTAGATAGAGTAGAGTTATAGAATTAGAAGCCGGAAAATGAAAATTATTCATCGTAAGGAAATAGATTTTGAGCCATTGGACAGAACTCGGAGCAACGCTATTTTGATTGGGAAAGAGGAGGAATTCGCACCATTCCATCAACAAGTCCCGGGATAGGAGGTAGGATACAGAAAAAGCAGTATAATAAGGAATAACAGACAACAAGAATTCATACCACAACCAGTCATTTGCTTCACAATCAAAAACTACGACAAAAGTTTTGTTACCTTTCCTGAAGACTTGCGTAGTAGAGAAGATAACCAACTGACCTATTATTGCGACATCCGGTTTAATGATAAGAAAGAAGAAATAGGAATCTAACTGTGTGTAACAGTGAGAGTTAAGGAGAGCATCAAAGACTGGCGATAGCAGAGCAATGGAGCGAGAGTTAGAGAGGTTACAGCGATCTCCTTTCATCGGGATGGGCTGCATCAAGGCAAGCTTGCAAGGAAAAGGAAAAAAATATGGTTTCCAGAAAGAGGGGATATAGTTGAGCAAGGATGAAAGCTACCTTAGAGGTGTTACTACCTAATGATTGAGAAGGTATGCCATTTATTCCGATCGAATCGTCAATCTTGAGCTGCCAGAGTACTTGGAAGACGAACTATTACAGATGTTTGGTCTCTTTTTGCAGCCCGCATATTACTTTCTCGGTGAAGAATCTGAATTCATCTTTTAAAAGAAATCTGATGACATTCAGCTGGTCAGATAAGGATCATGGCCGACACCTAATTCACAGAACTTTTGCCATTTAGCATTCTTGAGTGCATATATTGTTGGTTGAAGGGCTATGATATATCTCTTACAATTCTACATATATCCCAAATATAACTTTGGTCATATCGATTACAATCTAGGATTTCACTGTTGTTAAAAGATCCAATCCATACCAACGTCTTTACCTATTTTAACCCGGTTTTGGAGTATACATTTGGAAACATTATTATGTGTCAATATTTCTACCTTTCTCTTCCTCAGTAAGTATATCACGATACTATGAACGTATTCTACATGAATGTTTACATCTACAGACCACACCATTTCACCATCCTAATATAAGTTAAGAATATGAAATACGGTTTTAAACTATATCTACAGACAGGGTTTCTGAATGGTTAAATTTACAGACATTATGCACTGAAAAGAAAAGTATTAATTTTCATGTGCTTGGAATGGGTGAGTCAATCAAAAGTTAACTTATTGTTTGATATGTGACATCTGTTGACATTCATTTCACATTTCTTAGAGAAGGCGATGAACTAAAATACACTTTCCTCCGAGCAATATGAATGAATTTCACAGACAGCCGGTCTTCGAAGAGAACAAATGCAATCATGCCCATTCATAGGCTTACCATACATGTGATATGAGCAGGAATGTTATATTGGAGTTTCATACCTTTGGTAAGTACTAAGAATTAATACCACCATCATCTGTTGAATAACATCGCAAAATTTCTATTTCATTTACTTGAAGAAGCTGACCATTTTCAAACGTAATTGTTAATTTATCTTGGTGTACATTATTAGTGCTGCTAATGAAGTTCCTCATCACAGATTTTTTGAGACATCTTCACTATGGTTGTGGCCAGAGACACGTGTTATGATAGTGGGTGGGAGGCCAGAAATGGAAGCTTTTCTGCACCATCCTAGTCTCCGCAACAACAAACACATCTTGTATCTTGCTCTTCATCTCCATAAGAAACTCACACGGAACACGATCACCAGGAGAGAAACCTTCATGAGAGGTAATGCCACACAACAATGATACGTTTGTACATATGGTCATTTGCATGAAGATATTTCTTGTATTTAGACTCTCACCCCTGATGATTACTTTCAAATTAAAGCTACATTATTCCACAACTACATAACCCAGCAAGTAATCATCTGTATGAAGTCGCTATTATGCATTAATATTGGGGATTTTAGTCACTTCTTATAACTACAAAGAAAACCTTTGCGTAAATATAATGGATCTCTGACATACCTGGCAATGGTTATGTTTTCAACGTGCAGAAATGCTATGTATAATTCTTGTTTATAATTTTCTCAGGACAAGTTTTGATGAATAAGTCCTGGTGTTAGCCAAGCCCTTTATAAAGGCTCTTGTGGCTAAAGGTTGTGTTACTTACATTAAGAGGGGAATGTACACTCCTGTAGAGTGAAAAGTTCTTTCACGAGACTCTATCTCCCTTGGTACAACCTCACCAAAGTTGGCTTTTCATTCTCGGTGTAAACTCCTGCAGGAGGAGCCCAGTAGAGTCTCGTCGAGGACCTCACCCACAGTTCATATTTCCTGAGTACTAGAGTTTGCGCGGCAAGAGCCGCAGGAAAATAGATCCTGGGTAACATCAGGATTCATTCTTCAAGATTGGTCCTGGTATAGATACAATGTAACTGCACTAAAAATCCAATCTAATTAATGAACAACAGTCATTCTGTTTCTTGGAAAATTGAGCTACAGTGCAATCCACATCAATCGCGTTGTCACATTCCATCTTACGAAAGGCTTTCCCCAACTATTCTCTCTTTATAAAACTAGTCCCTATTAAGCCGCGTTCAGACCTGTGCAACTTTTCATTCGCACAGGATACGTGCGCCTGTGGCATGAAGAGTCAAGAAGTGGGAAGCATGGGTGCAAGGTAAGGCATGCTTCAAGTCTGTACGCACAGGCTAATGTGCGCAGACGCACCAGGGCGCAACTGTCTCCCCATCCAAGACGGGGAGACTAGCCCAACAGTCGCTCGTTAACCACGGTTCAGTATCCTTTTTTTCATTCCAGTTCGGCTTGTGTATTATTAGTATGGCGGTCCAGTCCAATTAGAAAATACAAACTTCATTGAAGATTGCCGTTCGTTTACTTGTTTGTGGATCGCTCCATGTTTGAACAGAAAGAGGACTGTGCTTCCATCGAGGAAGAAGCATGCACCTAGAGGCATGCGTAGAGGTGTAGGAAGATGCACGGCAACTAGGTACAAGGCGCACAGTTCTGAACGTACCCTTACCCTCTCACTTTGCACACCGTCCCGATCCAAACACAATCATCATTCTTTTGAAATGTTCATTCCATCTCCTCGCTTCATTTTTATCTGTTACCACCTTAAACCTTTTCCTATTTGCTATCGTGTACTTCGCACACTCTTAACTTCCTTCCAATAAAATCGTATTTCCCCAGAATATTGATATTACATTCTCCCACCAACTCTCATTTGTCCTCTTTTTCAACTCCTGCACCTTCCTCTTGACCACCTACCGTGTTTTCTTATAAACATCTCATTCCTTTGCATTCCCACCCTGCAATTACTGCTTATAAATAGCAACTTCCCTTCATCCCAAAAATCATTACCCTTTCTGATCTGCTCACTTCCCACCTTACGCGTACCACACGCATTCTTTGCACATACCAGCACTATATCCCAAAATACTTACCATTCCTACCTACTCCTCTAGCTTTATTTACTCTTACTTTATGCCATTCTACACTAAATCTCAACTGGCATTAATTCTCCCAAGTCTTTTTTTCCAAGATCACTTACTCTCACCACTTTCATCTCACCGAAAAAATTCATTTTCTTCCAAAAACATTATAAAACCTTTATCATGGCCTCCAAGAGGTAATGATCATACCTCCCACTAGCTTCCCCACCCACCATTCATATCCAAAATCCTATCAATAAATAGATAATCCAGTAATGTTCTCTGACGATCTTCATCCTCAAATACCTAAAGAGAATTCGTATATATATTTTTACTTATTTATTTTGCTTTATCGCTGTCTCACGCGTTAGCGAGGTAGCGCAAGGAAACAGACGAAAGAATGGCCCAACACACCCACATACACATGTATATACATACACGTCCACACACGCAAATATATATACCTATACATCTCAATGTACACATATATATACACACACACAGACATATACAAATATACACATGTATAGAATTCATACCTTCTGCCTTCATTTATTAACATCGCCACATCGTCACACATGGAATAACAACCCCCTCTCAATCATGTGTGCCAGGTAGCGTTAGGAAAAGACAACAAAGGGCCCATTCGTTCACACTCATTCTCTGGCTGTCATGTAATAATGCACCGAAACCTCTGCTCCCTTTCCATATCCAGGAACCACAGAACTTTCCATGGTTTACACAAGACGCTTCACATGCCCTGGTTGAATCCTTTGACAGTACGTCGACACTGGTATACCACATCGTTCCAATTCACTCTATTCCTTGCACGCCTTTCACCCTCCTGCATGTTCAGGCCCCGATCACTCAAAATCTTTTTCACTCAATCTTTCCACCTCCAATTTGGTCTCCCACTTCTCCTCGTTCCCTCCACCTCCGACACATATATCCTCTTGGTCAATCTTTCCTCACTCAATCTCTCCATGCGACCAAAACATTTCAAAACACCCTCTTCTGCTCTCTTAACCACACTCTTTTTATTTCCACACATATCTCTTACCCTTACATTACTTACTCGATCAAACAACCTCACACCACATATTGTCCTCAAACATCTCATTTCCAGCACATCCACCCTCCTATGCACAACTCTATCCATAGCCCACGCCTCGCAGCCATACAACATTGTTGGAACCACTATTCTTTCAAACATACCCATTTTTCCTCTCCGAGATAGTTCTCGACTTCCAAACATTCTTCAAGGCTCCCAAAATTTTCGCCCCCTCCCCCACCCTATGATTCACTTCCGCTTCCATGGTTCCATCCGCTGCCAGATACACTCCCAGATATCTAAAACACTTTACTTCCTCCAGTTTTTCTCCATTCAAACTTACCTCCCATTTGATTTGAGCCTCAACCCTACTATGCCTAATAACCTCGCACTTATTCACATTTACTCATAACTTTCTTCTTTCACACACTTTACCAAACTCAGTCACCAGCTTCTGCAGTTTCTAACATGAATACGCCACCAGCGCCGTATCATCAGCGAACAACAACTGACTCACTTCCCAAGCTCTCTCACCCACAACAGACTGCATACTTGCCCCTCTTTCCAAAACTATTGCATCCACCTCCCTAACAACCCCATCAATAAACAAATTAAACAATCATGGAGACATCATACACCCCTGCCGCATACCTACATTCACTGAGAACCAATCACTTTCCTCTCTTCCTACACGTACACATGCCTTACATCTTCCATAAAAACTTTTCACTGCCTCTAACAACTTGCCTCCCACACCATATATTCTTAATACCTTACACAGAGCATCTCTATCAACTCTACCATATGCCTTCTCCAGATCCATAGATGTTACATAAAAATCCATTTGCTTTTCTAAGTATTTCTCACATACATTCTTCAAAGCAAACACCTGATCCACACATCCTCTACCGCTTCTGAAACCACACTGCCCTTCCCCATTCTGATGCTCTGTACATGCCTTCATCCTCTCAATCAATACCCTCCCATATAATTTACCAGGATTACTAAACAAACTTATACCTCTGTAGTTTGAGCACTCTCTCTTATCCCCTTTGCCTTTGTACTATGGCACTATACAAGCATTCCGCCAATCCTCAGGCACCTCACCATGAGTCATACATACATTAAATAACCTTATCAACCAGTCAACAATACAGTCACCCCGTTTTTTAATAAATTCCATTGCAGTACTATCCAAACCTGCTGCCTTGCTGGCTTTCATCTTCCGCAAAGCTTTTACTACCTCTTCTCTGTTTACCAAACCATTTTCCGTAACCCTCTCACTTTGCACACCACTTCGACCAAAACACCCTATATCTGCCACTCTATCATCAAACACATTCATCAAACCTTCAAAATACTCACTCCATCTCCTCACATTACCACTACTTGTTAACACCTCCCCATTAGCCCCCTTCACTGAAGTTCCCATTTGTTCCCTTGTCTTACGCACTTTATTTACCTCCTTGCAAAACATCTTTTTATTCTCCCTAAAATTTAATGATACTCTCTCACCCCAACTCGCATTTGCCCCCTTTTTCACTTGTTGCACCTTTCTCATGACCTCCTGCCTCTTTCTTTTATACATCTCAAAATCATTTGCATTTTTTCCCTGCAAAAATCGTCCAAATGCCTCTCGCTTCTCTTTCACTAATAATCTTACTTCGTCACTCACTACCCTTTCTAATCAACCCACCTCCCACGCTTCTCATGCCACAAGCATCTTTTGCGCAAGCCATCACTACTTCCCTAAATACATCCCATTCCTCAAGAACTCCCCTTACCTCCTTTCCTCTCACCTTTTTCCATTCTATACTCAGTCTCTCCTGGTACTTCCTTACACAAGTCTCCTTCCCAAGCTCACTTTCTCTCACCACTCTCTTCACCCCAACATTCTTTCTTCTTTTCTGAAAACCCCTATAAATCTTCACCTTCGCCTCCACAAGATAATGATCATACATCCCTCCAGTTGCACCTCTCATCACATTAACATCCAAAAGTCTCTCTTTCGGGAGCCTGTGTATTGACACGTTATCCAATAACGCTCTCTGGGCATCTCTCTTACTTACATGCGTATTCTTATGTATATCTCGCTTTTTAAACCAGGTATTCCCAATCACCAATCTCTTTTCAGCACATAAATCTACAAGCTCCTCATCATTTTCATTTATAACTGTGAATACCCTATGTATACCAATTTTTCCCTCAACTTCCACATTACTCACCTTTGCATTCAAATTACCCATCACTATACCACGGTTTTATGCATCAAAACCACTAACACACTCATTTAACTGCTCCCAAAACACTTGCCTCTCATTATCTTTCTTCTCATGGCCAGGTGCATATTCACCAATAATCACCCATCTCTCTCCATCAACTTTCAGTTTACCCATATCAATCTAGAATCTACTTTCTTACACTCTTATCAGATACTTCCACAGCTCCTGTTCAGAAGTGCTACACCTTCCCTTTCTCTTTTCCTCTCACTAACCCCTGACTTTACTCCCAAGACATTCCCAAACCACTCTTCCCATTTACCCTTGAACTTCGTTTCACTCAGAGCCAAAACTTCCAGGTTCCTTTCCTCAAACATACTACCTATCTCTCCTTTTTTCTCATCTTGGTTACATCCACACACATTTAGACACCCCAATCTGAGCCTTCGAGGAGGATGAGCACTCCCCTCGTGACTCCGTCTTTTGTTTCCCCTTTTAGAAAGTTAAGATACAAGGAGGGGAGGGTTTCTGGCTCCCCGCTCCCGTCCCGTTTAGTCGCCTTCTACGACACGTGAGGAATCCGTAGGAAGTATTCTTTTTCCCCTATCCCCTACCCCTTTATATATATATATATATATATATATATATATATATATATATATATATATATATATATATATATATATGTATATATATATATATATATATATATATATATATATATATATATATATATATATATATATATATATATATATATATATATATATATATATATATTCATTTATCTATCAATTTTGCTTTATCGCTGTCTCCCACGTTAGCGACGTAGCGAGAGGAAACAGACGAAAGGAGGGCCCAACCCGCCCACATACACATATATATACATACACGTCTACACACGCAAATATACATACCTATACATCTCAATGTACACATATATATACACACACAGACATATACATATATACACATGTACATAATTCATACTGTCTGCCTTTATTTCTTCCCATCGCCACCTCGCCACACTTGGAATAAGAACCCCCTCCCCCCTCATGTGTGCGAGGTAGCGCTAGGGAAAGACACCAAAGACCCCATTCGTTCACACTCAGTCTCAAGCTGTCATGTAATAATGCACCGAAACCACAGCTCCCTTTCCACATCCAGGCCCCACACAACTTTCCATGGTTTACCCAGGACGCTTCACATGCCCTGGTTCAATCATCCATTGACAGCACGTCGACCCCGGTATACCACATCGTTCCAATTCACTCTATTCCTTGCACGCCTTTCACCCTCCTGCATGTTCAGGCCCCGATCACACAAAATCTTTTTGATTCCATCTTTCCACATCCAATTTGGTCTCCCACTTGTCCTCGTTCCCTCCACCTCTGACACATATATCCTTTGGTCAATCTTTCCTCACTCATTCTCTCCATGTGCCCAAACCATTTCAAAACACCCTCTTCTGCTCTCTCAACCACACTCTTTTTATATCCACACATCTCTCTTACCTTTACATTACTTAATCGATCAAACCACCTCACACTACATATTGTCCTTAAACATCTCATTTCCAGCACATCCACCCTCCTGCGCACAACTCTATCCATAGCCCACGCCTCGCAACCATACAACATTGTTGGAACCAGTATTCCTTCAAACGTGCCCATTTTTGCTTTCCGAGATTATGTTCTCGACTTCCAAACATTCTTCAAGGCTCCCAGAAATTTCGCCCCCTCCCCCACCCTATGATTCACTTCCGCTTCCATGGTTCCATCCACACACACACATATACATATATATATATATATATATATATATATATATATATATATATATATATATATATATATATATATATATATATATATATATATATATATATATATATATATATATATCTTCCAAAACTTCAATAGCCAGGATCGAACCCTGGACCCCTGTGCCACAGGCGGGAATGATACCGCTATGATAAGGGCCTTGTTAACATTAAATAACGAATCGAATACTATGTACACGAATACCTTTCGTCTCATGTTGGTGAGCAACGTGGTCTATACCGGTCACTTCCCAACAGGCGCACTTAGCAGAAGATAGGATTTTACCGAATCTAAGTGTACAATGCGGCGTTGTATGAATATGAACAAAGTGCATAGGAATGCGCAACTTCATAAAACATAGAAACCTCCAACCGCCAGGATCAAACGCTGGAACCCTGTGCCAATAGCAGGAATGCTACCACTAGGCTATGGGCCTGGCTAATGGGAAATAACTATTCTAATACTACGTACTCGAATACCCTTCGTGTCACGTGGTAATAGAGTTAGAGTTGATAACTGAGTTAGCATTACTCCAGTCAATACAATGATCATAGTTTTGAACGTAATTAAAGAACGCTTTTTAAACTTGTCCCATTCCTATACTATATATATATATATATATATATATATATATATATATATATATATATATATATATATATATATATATATATATATATATATATATACATATATATATATATATATATATATATATATATATATATATATATATATATATATATATATTTTTTTTTTTTTTTTTTTCATACTATTCGCCATTTCCCGCATTAGCGAGGTAGCGCTAAGAACAGAGGACTGGACCTTTGAGGGAATATCCTCACCTGACCCCCTTCTCTGTTCCTTCTTTTGGAAAAAAAAATAAAAAAAAAAAAACGAGAGGGGAGGATTTCCAGCCCCCCGCTCCCTTCCCTTTTAGTCGCCTTCTACGACACGCAGGGAATACGTGGGAAGTATTCTTTCTCCCCTATCCCCAGGGATATATATATATATATATATATATATATATATATATATATATATATATATATATATATATATATATATATATATATATATATATATATATATATATATATATATATATATATATATATATATATATATATATATACATATATATATATATATATATATATATATATATATATATATATATATATATATATATATATATATATATATATATATATATATATATATATACACACACACACACAAAGACATTGACATATATACATATACCTATATACATATTCATTCCCATCGCCACCTCGCCACAAAAGAAACAAAAACCCCCTCCCCCCTCAAGTGCGCGAGGTAGCTTTTGGAAAAGAACATATGGGACATATTCGTTCACCCTCAGTCTCTAGCTGTCATGTAATAATACACCGAAACCACATCTCCCTTTCCACATCAGCGACCCAGAGAACTTTCCATGGTTTACCCCAGACGCTTCACATGACCTGGTTCATTCCATTGACAGCACGTCGCCGCCAGTATACCACATCGTTGCAATTCACTCTATTTCTTGCCTGCCTTTCACCCTCCTGCATGTTCACGCCCCAATCACTAAAAATCTTTTTCACGCCATCCTTCCACCTCCAATTTGTTCTCCCACTTCTTGTCGTTCCCACCACCTCTGACACATATATCCTCTTAGTCAATCATTCCTCACTCATTCCCTCCATTTGACCTAACTATTTCAAAACATCCTCTTTTGCTCTCTCAACCAAAATCTTTTTATTTCCACACATCTCTCTTACCCTACTATCACTTACTCGATCAAACTACGTCACACCACCTATTGTACTCAAACAACTCATTTCTAGCACATCCACCCTCTTGCGCACAACTCTATCCATAGCCCACGCCTCGCAACCAAACAACATTGTTGGAACCACTATTCTTTCAAACAACACATTTTTGCTCTCCCAGATAGTGTTCTCGACTTCCACACATTCTTCAAGTCTCCCAGAATTTTCGCCCCCTCCCCCACCCTATGATTCACTTCCGCTTCCAATGTCCATCTGCTGCCAAATCCACTGCCAGATTATCTAGAACACTTCACTTCCCTCATTTTTTCTCCATTCAAACTTACCTCCCAATTGACTTGGCACTAAACCCTACTGCACCTAATAACATTGCTCTTATTCACATTTACTCTCAACTTTCTTCTTTCACACACTTTACCTAACTAAGTCACCAGCTTCTGCAGTTTCACATATGAATTAGCCAACAGCGCTGTGTCATCAGCGAACAATAACTGACTCACTTCCCAGCCGCTCTCATCCACAACAGACTGCATACTTGCTCATCTTTCCAAAACTCTTGCATTCACGTCTCTAACAACCCCATCCATAAACAAGTTAAACAATCATAGAGACATCACACACCCCTGCCGCAATCCTACATTCACTGAGAACCAATCACTTTCCTCTCTTCCTACACGTACAGATGCCTTACATCCTCGATAAAAACTTTTTACTGCTTCTAACGACTTGCTTCCTACGCCATATATTCTTAATGCCTTCCACAAAACATCTGTATCAACTCTATCATATGCCTTCTCCAGATCCATAAATGCTACATAGAAGTCCATTTGCTTTTATAAGTATTTCTCACATACATCCTTCAAAGCAAACACCTGATCCACACATCCTCTACCACTTCTGAAACAACACTAGTCTTACCCAGTCTGATGCTCTGTACATACCTTCATCCTCTCAATCAATACCCTCCCATATAATTTACCAGGAATACTCACCAAACTTATACTTCTGTAATTTAGACACTCACGTTCCTCCCCTTTGCCTTGTACAATGGCACTATGCAGGAATTCCGCCAATCCTCAGGAACCTCACCATGAGTCATAAATACATTAAATAACCTTACCAACCAGTCAACAATACAGTCACCCCCTTTTTTAATAAATTCAACTGCAATACCATCCAAACCCGCTGCCTTGCCGGCTTTCATCTTCCGCAAAGCTTTCACTACCTCTTCTCTGTTTACCAAATCATTCTTCCTAGCCCTCCCACCTCGACCAAAACACCCAATATCTGTCACTCTATCATCAAACACATTCAACAAACCTTCAAAATACTCACTCCATATCCTTCTCACATCACCACTACTTGTTATCACCTACCCATTAGCCCCTTCACTGATGTTCCCATTTGTTCCCTTGTCTTACGCACTTTATTGACCTCCTTCCAAAACATCTTAACATCTTTTTATTCTCCCTAAAATTTAATGATAGTCTCTCACCCCAACTCTCATTTGCCCTCCTTTTCACCTCTAGCACCTTTATCTTGATCTTCTGCCTCTT